>NW_007577879.1:701718-764432 GCF_000690725.1 Stegastes partitus | reverse complement strand
AAAGTCAGGCGACAGTGACTTGCACTGTTAATGCTCAGACCCTAAATACACAAGGAAAACATTTCATCTGCAGATGTGGTAAACAATTTTGGGAAGCACAGTTTTTTTTTTTTTGAGGAGGCGGGGGGGGGATTGGAAGTCTTGTGCCACTTGTGGTAATCTAATAGGGATGCTGCACAGCTGCTGAAGAAAAGAAACGTCTTCTGGTTTTCTATACATTTTTAATATTTCACATTCTTCAGAAAAAGACAATCAAAGCCACATAATAATAATAATACAGATATCATTTTTTGACTTTTTTTTTTTTTTTTTTACAATTTAAAATTTACAATATAATAATTTATTATCACAATTCATATAACATGAGATGAACATATTTGAAAAAAAAGGCATTGTTTGTCTCCGTTAAAACAATATCCATGGCTTTGAAGATTGGAAAAATAAAGAGGGTTAAAAGGACCACAGGGTGATCCCTACAATCACTGACTCCTCACCATTCAGTGTACAGTACCTCATGTTTAACAGCTGGATGGACGGAAACCGTTCGACTGCCTGAAAGTGGTGCTCGGAATTATTATCCTCCTTGTCGTCTGAGCGTACATGAATATGGGAGGGAAACAGATCCTGTATCGAGAGAGACTCCGTGTTCAGTCTTAGCTTTGATTTTCAAACATTCATTAACATATGATGATCTTATTGCAAATCCATTTTTTTTTAACTTGCAGAACCGATTTCACAATCCACTGAAAAGTCGTCAAGCATAGAAATTTTTGAATCTGATTGTTTATTTTCTTGCAGTAGCATTTGGTGTGTTGATACCAAAAGTCATTTTATGAACTTTTGTGTGGCAAAAGCATTGTTTATCTTGAGGTATAACAAATCTGGGTTCATCTCAGAAACTTAAAAAATAAATCCTTAAAATTAGTTCTTATATATTCAACAGTATTTATTTTGGATATCGTAGTACTTAAAAGGCAGATAACAAAAAACGATTTCTACATTTCAGCACTGAAATTAAAGCTGAATCAAAAGTCTATGGATGAAGATATAATGTTCGAATGCCACCCTACTCTGTCTTTGCATAATTTCGTCAGGCTGGGTAGAAAAGCCTAAGTTATCAATACTGTTACCACACAACGCCTGGCTCTATCAAATGTCATCATATAAGACTAACTACATAGTTTCTCACTTACTGGTTTTAAATTCCTGAAGCAAAGCTCTTTTTTTTTTCCTTTTTCTTTTTAATAAACTTGAAAACAAGTAAGTGAATTTCAAAAATGGCTTTAACACATTTCAGTTTCCTCCTTTCAAATGAAAGTCGTAAAGGCAAATAAGTTATACTATTGATTTTTCCTTAGTTTTTTTTTTGTCTCTCTTTTTCACGTGTTCCAGGTAAGCATCAAAGCACCGAAAAGGAACTACAATATTACATTCAAAGGATTTTAAGCCAACCACTTTTCTTTTTGGCTGAATGATATTTTACATGTTCACACTGCAGTTTCTCATTGATATGTGCAATCACTGGCATTTTGAAGAAATACGTCCGCTCCGGAAAGTCGTTTCTTTATTTTTTTTTTTCTTCTAGAATCTTCTGTCTTATAATAAAAGTAGGCCACACAAAAATATTTTCGGTAGCTTTAACACAATGTCCAGTGATGTCGGAGGGTTTTTCCTTTTTTTTTTTTTTTTCGTTTTTTTCGGAGCCTCTCCTGGTTTTCAAAATACACCAGTCACGTGAGAGACGCTCGCCGCAGAGTGTACAGAAGAGGTACATCAATCAATGATGTCATTTTGCAGGAGAGAGAAAAAAAAAAAAAAAAAGAAAAGAAGACGCACTGCTCGTCTCTGGACTCCTGTCTCATCGGAGTTTGGTGTTGCTGTATGTGTTGCGCTGTACAGAAATGAGCTTTTCCATGCACATGGTGCGACTGTCGTGTAAAGAGCCGTGCCACATGTTGCTGGGAGGTCGCCCCTCTTCGCTCCGGCAGTAGACGTACGCCATGGTGTCCGTGCGGCTCTGGATGTGGGTGCTGCGCAACAGGGAGCGGCAGTAGAGGCTGATCTTCTCCACCCGACGCAGGATCAGGTTGGCTTTTCTATTGGAGGAGACGAAGAAAAGCTGTTAATGTCAATCACCATTACATTTTCTCAGATGAGGCTCTGCTTTCCTACAAAAACCAAATATGAATTAAATGAACTCATCAATGTAGTGAAGTAATGTTGGAATTTCGGGTAACACTGGGTTACAAAAAAATACTGATTTAGGACATTTTTGCAACGCTGAATCCCAAAATGACATCTGCTTTTCTGGTTTTTATGCCAACTCGATTTAAAAAAGATCAATTTAGCCACTAAATCGATCAAATTTTTTGACATTAGCGATTGATTTATTTCAGTATTCCTCAGATGAAATCAGATTTTAGAGGAAAAATGTCATTTTCTAATCCTCTTCACAGGCTAAATGATCCAAAAGTTGATGAGCGTAAACATTTGTAAAGGTAAATACAAGCAAATTTACGGTGGCCCAGAAGTGTCACAACAAAATAAAAGCCACAACACAACACAATAAGCCACAGCACAAACAAATTAACCACAACACTACAAAATAAGCCGCAACAAAACACAACAGCTGCAACGGAAGTTGAGCAACCAAACGAAGTGGGCAGAAGCCGGAGATTGTTGGAAACAACTTGAAAGTAAGTAAAATACTGATGGCAAATAGTGTCCATTAAATTTATTCATTGACTTATTCAAGGTAAACCAAAAACTCACTTATGGACCCACTGAGCAAACCTCAGATCAGATGATACATATCGGTGCTACGTCCTGTATGTGTTTACCTGAGTGAGAAAAATCCCGTAAACCAAAAAGATTTCGCTACCCCACCTGCTCTGCATAAACCTCACATGGGTTCCTCCACCAACCTCTGTGATGCATTCAAACAAAAGAGACAAATTGGGCACCGTGTCCTCATTTGCACCTCCGCTGGCTTTGTGTCTGCACAAAAGTAAAAGTTTCAAACTCTACCAAAGAGTTGTTTCTCTCCTGTCATTCTGATGGAGCTGCCAGTCCGGGTCAAACAGTGACATTTAGAACTCTCTGGTACCGGTTCTGTTTTAACACCACACCGGAGGCAGCTGTCTGGAGTGAGCGAAGGTAAGAATTTCAAAATCTGGGAGTGAAATTTACGACATGAAGGAGCCCCCACATGTCAGGTCAGCTCAATTTAAAAAGAAAGCCTCTCTATTTAAGCACACACAAACAGCATGTACACAAATATCTACAGCGTCCAACGCTGGGGAGCTCATACGTTACTAATACGAGGAAAACACACACGGAGAAAGGCAAAATTCCATTTGTTTTGAAAAGCAGTGTCTGCTGAGCATCAACATCTGTCTTTAGTTAAGCAAGGAGTACAGACATCCTTTTCACTTATTTGCTGAAAAGGGTGGGGGGGCATTTTCTCATTTCCCTTAAATTCTTATGTCTGAAACAACAGAATACCGAACACATTATCAAGGGAGGCGTGGAAGCACGTGAGCCAGGGATGAATTAAAACCGTTTAATGCCACTCACGGCGACAAACAAAGAAAAAAAAATAGCTTCACTGTAAACTTTGAGATTGCAGCTACTAGATTTGGCTTTATGCGATTTAAGCAACTAAATCCAAAGTAATTGGTTACAACACAAACACAGCTTCAGTCCAGAAGAGTGTGTGGCAATAAGGAAAAGTACACTGCAGCACAAGATAATAGCAGTAATCATGGATCACAACCGATCCGGAGAAACACAGAAATATGACGGGAGCTGGTGTTGACTTGCAACAATGGTGGACGTTTGGGAGAGAGAGCTTGTCGGGAGGAGAGCTGAGCGCGCTTACGTTTCACTTGGCCATTCTGTTACCTTTTAAAAGGCACCACCAATAGAGCCCGCTTGTAAATTACCGCAACGAGGCTCAACCCTGCCAACTTCAGGCAGTAAATAATCCACACTCGCTCATCCAAAAGCCTCCACCGCCACCCCGTCGCCCCCCTCGCAGCTGCCCACACACAAACACACAAACATCCCCACCGAACTCCCGATTTCCAACCTGTGCCTCCCACCCCCCTTCACCAATCAGAGAGAGGCTTCCTAAAGTTATTCCTCAATTATTATATTATTTATGGCTTGAAAAAGGAGCGCTTCCAGGCAGTGGGGGTGGACAAACCAAAACATTGGTCTGTAACTTAATATCTGGTGTTGCTATCATCAAGCGCTGCCTTAGTCAGACTCGCATACATGAATGTTTTTGTTCTATACTTCTTTTTTTTTATTGTTTATACTTCCTCTTGTGCTCTTTTGTTAGTCAGTAAACTCCTCTTTGTTCTGGTGGTGTCGTAATGTCTGCTCAATCTATCAATGGGGGCGTCCCTGTAAAAGAGGGTCACGGGTGAGGGGATGTCGGGGTGGTATGGCGTGGACACGGATGAACTTTTTTTTTTTTTTTTTTTACATGAGAAAGAAGAGGAAATGGAGTTGGAAGTGGAGTTAGTGTTAGCCGAGTATCACGTTTAGTGTTTGGCTTGGCTGTCAAACACTGTTTTGGCATTGCCATGGTGATGTGAGGAGCGACTGTAACCCCGGAGTTTTTACGGTGACCTTGCCCACTTGCTTTCTAGTCGAAGCACTTCTGGAAGTGTGTGTGTGTTGGGAAATGGCGCTCCTGCCTTGTGGAGGGGTGGGGTAGGGTGGGGGTGGGACTGACAATGACATGAGTAATGAGCTGAAGGATCTGAATCTGGCTACACTGGTCCAGACAGCGCTGGCTATGATTGTTGTGTAAGAAACCTCAGGATGACTGTAATGGATCCAAAACAACATGTTCCATCAAACACGATGACAAGGAGACATGGATAAATAGTGCTCGACTAGACAAAAAAAAAAAAAAAAGACGTTTCGTAGACACAAAGCAGCCATTACACGGTCGTACAAACGGACAGCATCTTCCAAGCCTGCATGAGAAAAACCTCCAGCATCCAAATCGTCTCACCTGGGGCCCAGCTCGTCCTCGCTCCGCCAGACGAAGTCTCCAAACTTCTCGTAGTGGGAGTTGTAGTGGTGCTGGACTCTGTATAGCAGCGGAGGAGGAATCTCCATCAGCGTATTGTAAGCCATCTGCTGCTCCTTTCCGCTGGTGTAGCCGTTGTACAAGTTGTACACCTTGTCTGCTATTTCTGTCGGGAGGTAAGAGGCAGACAGAAGACAGGCGGAGAGGCTCAGAGTGATTTCACATGTTCTTTAACATTATGTTCCTATGCAGCTAAACCTGTTCGCCCGTGGTAAGGACACAGTGTGATGTAGGAGGACATGTGTCTGCTTCCAATTCCATGTTGGGAGGTTGGAGAGGTGGTGTTGGTATAGGTCTAAGAAAGGAGTTTCACCAAGGAATCTGGGGTTTGTCTCCTGTGTAGGGCCATTATTTAGTTTGTACTCACAGTTTGGTTGGGTTTAGGCACCAAAATTATGTTGCTAGCTTCATTAAAATATCCTGCTTAGGGTTAGCGTTAGCTCGACCCTTTCACAAAGCATGTTCAGGTTTACACCCCAGAACTGTTAGGAAGAATTGTCATGCTATGGGTTTAAACATATCTTTTCTTAACATGTTTGAAGTGTTCGTCCTCTTTTCTGGGTTACCATGGTGATGAGTCCAGCCCCATTTAATTAATGATTGACTGACCAACCATCGGAGGGCGATACAATGAATGGCAAAAAAACGTTCATTAGAAACAAATACATTTCCCTGATAGCTGAATTGGGAATGCATGTAGAAGAGCAGATCTTCTTTTTGGAGACAGGGCTCGCTTGCAGAAGCATAACTAAACTGATTTTTAGTCCTTAATAGGCCAAACTTCTAATACGCTCTGATTTCCATAATTCAAATGATTGATGCCTTTCATTTTTGTCTCTGTTTGATAAACTCCTTATAGGTAGAAAACTAAATTTGACATTTAAATAAAAAAATGGTGGAGTGCTCCTTTACATTTTGCCATTTCTAATTTTATTCCCCAGATCTATTAACCATCATGCATGTGCACATTGCGTAGGTAAGATTGTTCCAAATAACAGCTGTATATGGTAAATGGACTGCACTTATATAGAGCTTTTCTACCTTAGCAGCACTCAAAGCGCTTTACAATGTTTTCTCATTCACATACATTCATACACCAATGGCGACAGAGCTGCCATGCAAGGTGCTGCCTGCCATTGGGAGCAACTTCAGGTTCAGTGTCTTGCCCAAGAACACTTGGACTGTGGAGGGATCGAACCGCCAACCTTACGATCAGAGGACAACCTGCTCTACCACCTGAGCCACAGCCGCCCATCAAATGGATCCTCACCTTTTTGTTCACCTCTTTTCTGTCAAGTTTCGTCTGACTTTTTAAAAATAAATGTATGAGTAACAAGGTAGAACCTGATTTAAATGATAGCAAGAACTGGAAATTTGCGTTTCACTACTAATCAGTTCTGGGTATGTATTGTGACAGAAGAGTCCTTGGTTGTGTTTTAAAGGGGGAACACAGTCGTAATGATGCCAAAATGTCACAGTAGTTGTACCCATTTCTATGTCAAAGTATGTACAAGACATTAGAAAGATGTAAATAAAAAAGGAAGTAGTCAAAGGTCGTGGGTGAAGTACCTTCAGCTCGACTATCATCCACCACCGGACACGACGTCCGTACCGAGACGAAGCTTGACTCAGAGTGACTGCCTCGGCTGTCCACTGCATAGAGAGTAAACCTGAGGACGACAGAAAAAAGAAAAGGAGGCAATCTTATTATTCACCATTCAAATTACTCCCAACCTGGCAAAGGTGAGCAGGACATATTCAGCAGATCAGCCTGAAATAAGTCACCAGTTTACCCTTTAAGAAAAAAACTCTTTATCCATAATTTGTCAACGGAGATGATGCTGTGACTTTATAATCTAGAGTTCTTGAATTCATGTCACGCTTGTTGCTTCGGGGTAAAAATGTAAATGTTGGCGGTATTTAATGTCCATACAAGAGGATGAAATGGAACTTTTAATGTAGAATTTCTTGGAGCAAAGTATTCAAATGGATCTTTTTCCTTTAATTAATATGTCAACTGTGATCAGCATCAGCAACTCTCACTGACAAAACCTCCAAAACTGGTATAATGTATAGTTAGAAGTGGTTGTAGGTTGCTAAAATGTTACAACAATCACTGGTTTACGTTTGCTCTCGGTCTCAAAATAAAATCTTTATTAAAAATGTAAAAAATCTGAAATGTTTTTCGAAAGTGTAGAAGTTCTGCTGGGCAAAAAATAGAAAGAAAAAAAACCCCAAACTCAAACATCATCAAGCTTTTTTATGTAAGAGGCGACATCTTTGGCCATCCCTGCTCGGTCTGTAAACGGAGATGAACTCCAGTAATTTCGCCACTAATTTAATCATACGTGATTTTAAACTGGCACCGCATACTTGTTCAGAAAACACAATGTGAACACGGAGCCAGGGATTGTGGGATATAATTGCATCTTAAAAAATGAATACAGTCAGCACCACAATGGCAGAGGAGAACGGAGGAAAACGGCTTCTGACTTGACTCCAAGAGCTCCGAGAGGACAAAGTTCCTTCCCTCTGAAAATGTCAAACATCAGAATGTTTTGGGTTCCATGACAAACTTCAGGACCGCTCAGTACCGCTGATAAGACGCACCGAGGAAACCCAACGCATCTCCAGCAATGTAGGACCACACGGGCTCGGAATGGAGAACAAATGACCTTTACGTGTCCTTTTGAAAATGCCAATCTGTGTTCTTCTGATTATGAGGAAAGTACAAGGAGGAACTGGTCATGCTGAATCTAAAAAAAGGGATCAAGGCTGGCACAGATTGAGCCATCAATTTCCTTTTGCAGGCAGGCAGGCAGGCAGAGAGAGGGTGGCTGCCGTTCTCGTGAACGTGCAGTTATCCGCCGCCGCCGCCGCCGTCTTCATTATGGTCGTACTTAACTCGCCGCCGCAGCTCACTGTGTGACCATGGCAACCACAGACACTACACTAAGAAAGAAAGAAAAAAAAAAAAACGTTGCTGGAGCTACTTTTACTGGTTTATCCGAGCCGTAAACGTTAATTATCTCATTAAAAAGCAGCACTGTTGTTTGTTTAGCTAAACTTGCTGCATTATTTGTGTCATATTGTTAACCGTTTGCTTCGTTTTGAGCTGCAGCGGACTCCGACAGACATTTTAACTTATAAAAACTGTAAATAATGCGACCGTAAATGCTCGATTTCAGCTGCTTGGTGTTGCGCCACAGTTATAACACTTGTGTCTTGATTTTCTTTAAACATCTCGAGTGAAGAAAGCCTGGATGAGGGAGGGACGGCAGCAAAGTGTAGCATATGGCGCATAAGTAATTCGAAGCATAAGTTTAACATTTTAGGAAATGGGTTAGATGGTTAGATTAGATTACCACAAAGAGTGGAATTGGGATTTAACAGGGGAAAACAGTCAGCGTTAAAACCTCCTATAAAATGACGAATTGTTCCTACACTGTAAAACGTGCACTTGGAGCTGTAGTTGAGGTAATGTACTGTAAACTACTGTTCCGATTTTATGGAAAACGTGAAAATTAGGTTTGCCGCTCCTCCAGCGCTGTGTGTCTGACATCATGCCGTCTGCGTTTCTTTTTTGTTGTTGCTGCAACTCAACTACCGTTTGGTTCAAGTGTGATTACAGAGCAAAGAAAAGGAAAGAAGTCAGAATCATGGAGTACATTTTTACGTTTGGGTGAAGCGAGTAATTAGGTTAGAAAAATTGGAAACTTCAAGATGACTTTCTCTAAGATTAAGTTGCAGCAATGCTCATTTGAAAGGAATCAAATGATTTAAGTACATCTAACTTCATCCAGCGGCATTAACAATTTATTTGTGTAAACTTAATTCAAATGTGTGTTATGGAAAAAATGTATTTAAGTTGGTCCAATTACCTTTTATTCTGTGTATTACATTCATTTTTCTATTTTTTAAAATGGATTACACATACAAGATATAGCAGGATCATTACTGAACTGTAGAACTTAGATATTAGCGTGATTAGGTTAATTTTGTCTATTCTGATTATAGGTATAAGGTTTCTTTATTTTGTTTTTTATCAGACAATGAGTATATTTAAGTGGGAGCTGTTTTTGTCGTTGACTTGTTTCAACTGTCACTTAAGTCTTCCTCAGAAACGTCACTGACGTCTGTGGTGACGTGTCTTTATCAGCTGGTGGTTTCCTGGAGGCGTGACCCGCCTTTCCTATGACATCATACTGTTTCCTTACCCGTCATTCATGCCGTCCCATGTGTGGGACAACATGAATGGCCCCTCGTCACGCTTCATGGTGTCTTTGGCTCGCCTCCAGTGTTTAAATGTGTTGCTCTCCGATGCGATGATCTTTGTCCCAGTCCGTGATGTGGTTGCTTCTTCTGCAGTGGTCTGATTTGGCTGATTTTAGGTTCACTTGTTCTGCTTTTTCTTTTTGAGATCTTGTGAGTTGTCCTGATGTTTCCTGTCAGGGAAAACCCGTCGGGCAAATCTGACAGATTGCCAGGAAACCAGCAGCTGATAAAGACACGTCACCACAGACGCCAGTGACGTTTCTGAGGAAGACTGAAGTGACAGTCGAAACATGTCAAAGGTCAAAACAGCTCCTACTTAAAAACACTCATTGTCTGATAAAAAAAAGAAAACTTAAACTTAATATTTGAAAACATCTAAGCCAGATATAAAAAAAACCTATACTTTAAAGAGACATTAAGTAATAGTGAAAAATAGCTGAAGTGAGTTTCCTCGAGAGGTAAATGTTTGGCTCAACCTTTTTAAAATTCTGCAGTAATGTGTAGTTACAGTTTAAAATTCCAGAAATACACAGAATACATAACATGCACACGTCTGGTAAACACACACGAGACATTTTAATCGTCTTTTGGTCATTAGATATCGTCTCAGGACTGCACACAGACGCTGCTTGAATGGCATCTGATGCACCTGTTAGGTTGGAAAACATTACAGCTTTATTACCCCTATTAGAACGGCGCCCTTAAGTAATTCCAGCAGCGTCGACTCCACTTGTAAGCCTTAATCGAAGCAAAAGTCTGATCAGAATAAAAGAAAACACTCTGTGTGTGTGTGCAGGACCAGTACAGGTTGCTTCACAGTCACAGAAACTCGCTGCGAAGATTTAAACAAAACATCATCGCCTGCCCTTGTCACATAATCCCGTCAGACTTTTCTCGACCATTAGATGCCATAAATATTGCTGTGTTGTGCATTTGTGGTGAAGATTGCTCTGCGAGCGAAGATTTTCTGAAAAGAAAAAGGACGTGGTGAATTAAAAGAATCCCCCTTTGGTCAACATGCACATGTTTTTCTTACTGCAAGGGGGAAGTTTTGAAAAAGTGAATTAAGTATTGAGAAATATTTGTAACTAGTTATAAAAAAAAAAACTGTAAGCTTTCAGCAGTATTTCCACAGAGTTACCACTGTAAAAACAACAGAATGACAAAGAGGAAACCACAAAACAAAGTGAGACAAAGTGAACAACTCAAATGGCATTCCGATGCTTCAAAAATGTTTGGAAACACACGAAAATAAAGAAATTAGGATATTATTGTTTTTGCAAAAAAAGTTGCTTTTCTTCCTAAACCCATTTTCATTTGTTTCATGTAATGTCTTTGGAGATCGCTTCCAATGCTGTCAAATGATTGTTTTGTTTGTAACATGACCTGTTTGGACATTGCTCACATAGTTTGTCTGCTCTTGTTATTCAGCGGGGTGGATGTGGTATTCCCCAAGAACCTCACAAAAGACGCACGGGCCTCGCTGGCTCCTCTGCCCAGCAAAACAATGCCGGCATGTTACAGTCACACTGTTTAAATTACGCGGCCGCATAACGTGCAGATGGACGCGACGAGGTGGGAGCGCAGGAGGACGACGACGACGAAGTTTGATCGCGGCAATTTGTTCACTTTTGATGGGATCTGAAGCTTCTTATTGTTGTTTTTTTGATTGTTTAAATGGCTGGCATCAATAATAGGTACGGTTTCCCCTTCCGCAGCCCCCCCCCCACCAGCAATTACAGGATTGTTATGTACCGTAAAAATGCCATTTGAGCCAGGAAATTAAGCCCTCTCCGAGACCCGGCTCGGAGAAGAGGAATAACATGTGCGAGGAATGCACATAAATTGTACTCAAAATATATGTGAAATATTGCAGCCAGAAGTCCCTCACATTGTTATGGATCTCATTTATGCGCCGTAATAGTGGCAGTAAAAAGGGGGCTAAATGGACGGAGTACGGTGTCTGAGCTCGGTACAGGCACTAAGTGATGATAAAGATCGCCTGGGAGAACAAAGGAAGCAGCCAAACTCTGGCCCGCCACGAGAATGTCAAATCATCAAGTAAGAGAATTGGCAAGATACACACAACCGCCACGGCCACCCACCCACTCAAACACACAGATACACTTTCCTTTTCCCTTTTTCTTATTTTCCTATCTACACGAGGTTTGCGTACAGGCTCAGCCTCCGTCTATCCCCCCGTCTCTAATTCGGCGTCTATTCCAAGCCCGTCTGGCTGCACATGGCTCCCTTTGGAAGCGGCTCGGTTTTGTCCGTGTGCCATAGTTTTGAAAGCTCAGCAAACAATGAAGTGGACAAATGGCAGATTAATGTTTGTGTAAATTAACAATGTTGCCATTAAAGTAACCATTGTCCTCTAATTTAATGAGACAGTGGAGAGATGGCTGAACAAGAGATGACAAGACAGAAAGCCCAGAGACAGACAGCGGCGAGAGAGATAGGAGGAGGAACGGGGGGAGAAAGCGATGGTGAGAGAGGATCAATTAGGGCAGTATTTTTGGCATGCCGAGAGAAGCCAGGACAGTAGGGGGATGCCTTTTCCATTACATCAGCATTTGGACGCACATCAGTTGAGCCTGTCCGCAAATCAATCAAACCCGCCGAATTGTTTCTCGTTGCCTGAAGAATTTGTGTCGGCTTACAGTATCTCATGACTTTGAAATCCTCCGATCTGAGTGGCATCGCGCTGGCGTAACGGCCCCCTAAATAACGCTTGCCTCGCCTCTCATTGTAAAATGGAGAAATTAGCTCAGCTCTGAATGAGCTCACTTGCAGAGCAGCGAGACCCGGCGGTCCAAAGTAATAATGACAACACCCCATTAAAAGTCATTCACATTTAAATACCAGATATTTCTGGAAACCGGAGTATTTGGAATATCGCCAGGGCCATCATTTCAGCGGCGGAGGCTTTGAATGGCATTTCACACATTACATTCATATAAAGCCGCTAAATGACATTCGAATAATACATGAGTGTAATATCCATACATTAAAAGTGGGGAGCCTGTTTCCATAACGTAAACCGTCCTTACAAGTGTATCCAGAACTGCCCACCCATTGGAGATCAGGCAGATAAAGGCTTTTGTGCCACATTTCAATAAGTTTAATCAAGTTTCAAGGTATTAAACTCCAGTCTGCACCAAGATGTGATGCAGAATCAGACTGTACCTGTTGACTCTGAAGTTTCTACCAGCACATTAGAATCAGATTTAATTTAATACAAACAGCATGCAGACCAAAATGTTTCCAGTAGCCGTCGTCCATCCCCGTGCACCTACAGGTTGTCACGGTCACATGGTTGCCATTTTCTTATTGATTGGTTGCAGAGCGTCGGGAAGGCAGATGCCAGAGACAAAAAAACGAAGGAAGGAAATGAAAATGCAAGAGCGATGGCGTGCAGCCAAGAAGCGAGAGGCTCCTTTTGTTGAGACTGATGGACAAAAAACAATATCCCTTCATTCCTGATGTGTTTTGGTTCAGTAGCCGTCTGTATTTACGTGTTACCTACCATAAAATGAAACCAGCGCCGGGCTGTGAGCAGTCAGCGTATGGTTGCAAAACCTGGTCGAGGGAGGCGGCACTGCGACATGCTCACGGTCTAAGCGGGACAACAAGACCGTCTGGACCCCAAAATCCAGCAGAGGATTTAAGAAGAATGTTGTCTTTAAAAAAAAAAATCCCCAAAAGAACATCACTTATCACAGCCACAAACTGTGAAAACTGAAAGAACGTCTGAAAATGAAACCAAATCTTGAATCAAAATCATTTTATTCTACATATTGCCATAAACAAACCATTTGCATCGACAAGGTTCTGTAAAAAATTAATATTTTGTGATTCTGTAAACTGTGAAGTCATCGGTGACTCTATTCACATGACAAAACTTCAGCTAATCTGGGCTGAACTGCAGGCAGTGTTTAGACAAAGCCGAAAAGAAACAAGCGTGGAAACATTAAAAATGCCAGTAAGAAAATATCTGTTGTATGTAGAGTTATACACTACATACTCACATAGACTTCTTTTAACCCTCTTAGCACCTAATGTGTCCACATGCATGGACATCACATTTTGGGTTATATTACCACAGTAGTAATTTTTTTTTTTTTAATTTGTACACATGATTTTATTATTATTATTTTTACTATAATTATTTTTTTTTACTACTGTTAGTTATTTTTAAATTATTTTTAGATTTTTATTTTAAAAATATATATCTTTTTTATTTTCTTTATATTTTTTTATTTTTGTATTTTGTATTATTTTATTATTTTACTATTTTATTATTTTTAATTTTTTTTACAAGTAGTAAAATATCTATAGTCTGTAGACTTACCACTTTTTTCATTATTACTTGAGGGCATTTGAAAAAACGTCATACTTGGATATTCCAGGATTTATAATTTTGTGCAAAACAAATAATAGTAAAAATAACTTTAAAACATTTCCCTCACCATAACTTTATTATATTGCACAAACTACATTTCTGGGTTCCCTCTGCTTCTAGCCTTGGTTATGTTTTTTCCATAGCGGTGCAGGAATTTAAATTGCATTGAAAAATGAGCCAACAGTGAATAAAACTGTTTGGGGTTCAGAAAGTTTAAATAAATGTTTAAAGAAATGAATGCTGTTCTTAAAACTTCACATGGTAATTTCACTTTGACATGAAGATTTGATGTACAAATCTCAGCTAATCGACTAAAAGAAATGTAGTTTAGCTGTGCAGCCATAAGTACAGAACACATTTGTGTATTCATACATTCAAGCATTGATGGAGGTCAGAGTGAGGACAGCAGTTTTCTGGTCGACTGCAGGGTAAGATTAACCCGAGTCCTGCCTCGAGACTAAAGGCACTTTAGCTGTGTTTTCAATTGTGGTTTAGTGGCTGAAGATGGTTAAGTCTCGGCAGGTGCTGCTGGCACATCAACAGAGAGGAAACAATATAACAGAAACAAAAAAAAAAAAGGTAGGTCTAGTTGATTCAGGAATTTAGGCTGGCATAAACACGGATAGGATGGCGAAGGAATTCAGACAAACCGTCTGACTGGCTAGGTGTCTGGAGACACTGCATTGGAGAGTCTGGAGCAATTAGAAGCAGCTGAGGAGCAAGAAGGAAGATGTGGGGCAGCTGGGACTCTGGCAGCTCGGAGGAGACTCAGGATCTGTCAAGTGACTCAGAGAGCATTGGTGTGAGTATTGTGTAACAAATCGTTCATTAAAATAACAGGAAGGAGCGCGCGATAAATCTAAGCCACACTTTTGAAATATTAGGTCATCCGCGACGTAAGAGATTTAAGATGTGGCTTCCTTTAGAATATTGTTTCGATTAGCGTCCAGATTTTTTTTTTTAAAGATATTGATTTCTGTCTGGGAAGAACTGTTTGGGTTAAGTAGTTTAAGTGAGTTGTTCCAACTTTAATTTCACAAAAAGCAGAGAAAGAAGTTTTTACATTCGTCCTTCTGTAAAAAAAAAAAAGTCAAAAATGAGAAAGTTTGCATAGCACTGTTGCGTCGCAGCAAGAAGGTTGCCGGTTCACGTCCCGGTGGGGGCGCCGGAATCTTTCTGCGTGGAGTTTGTATGTTCTCCCCGTGTAGTGTGGGTTCTCTCCGGGTTCTCCGGCTTCCTCCCACACAGTCCAAAAACATGTTGAGGTTAATTGGTAATTGTAAATTGTCCGTAGGTGTGAATGTGAGTGTGCTTGGTTGTCTGTCTCTAAGTGTTGCCCTGTGATAGACTGGTGACCTGTCCAGGGTGTCCCCTGCCTTCACCCTAAGTTGGCTGGGATAGACTCCAGCCCCCCATGACCCTAGTGAGGATTGAGCAGTGTATAGATAATGGATGGATGGATGCACTGATGGAAACGACTGGTTCAAACTACTGATTTGTTTTACTGTAACCTAAACGCATCTTCTCTTTTCCGTCATTAGAAGGTAACTGTGAAGTAGCACAACTTACTAAAGCTATGTTTAGTTCTGAGCAGAGGCAACGTCTTTAGATGGTGGTCTAAATGAAAAATTAAAGACAATAAAGAAATTCTTTTAAACAAAACACAATGCAGATTCAGACTTTTTCCAGCTGCTTCCTGCACATGTTTTTGATACTGGTGACAACAGTAACACTGGTGATAATCACTGGATTTGCATACTCTTCTGTATTAGTTGTCTACTCCTGTGTTCATCATCCACAGACTACAATCTGTGAGCCAAACTCATCAACGAATGAAAACACCAATCCAATAACGCCACTCACTTGTCTACATTAACAATAAAGGTTTGTGGTCACTGAACGGTGCCAAAGTCCGACAAGCCAACAGCTATATTCGCGCATTATTTTGCAGTATTTTCGCTCTGCAGAGAAAGAAAATCAGCTTCAGCACACGCTGCTTCTAACGTTTGACATTTTGGAATCAATGGGTTACAGCACAATAGAATGTTAGATTATATCTGGTATAATGGTAATCACTGCTTATTTTCCTAAAATGTCATATTTTGAAATGAGGTTTCAGCTTTTCATAGAGCAGCTTAGTTTGCAGGGAAACATTAGGGGTCATAACAGAGTGGGTAATGATCAAGTGTAACGCCAATACCAGTGGAGCTCTTATCAGGCTCTTGATTAAGACAAGTGGAGTTGGCTGCAAACAGATGTGCCCTCGGACGTAATTCCGACGTAAGTTCTGCTCTTATCGGAGAAAAACAACACGGTTGAGAATGCCTAAACAAAGATAGCGGGCCTACAAAGTTGTAAATTAGGCCTCTTGTTGCAGGTTTTTGTTAGTAGAAGCTTGACTTGCACAGATTAACATTATTGTTGTTTCCTCACTATTGTTCATCACTGTCAAAACTTCTAGGAAAGTTCAAAACTGTGGATGTTAGACATCACAGGTTTTGACTAAATCCTAATTTTGTTATCAGCTTGGAGAAAGTGCAACTATTGGCTCTTGTGTGGGGTTTATTTTATGATCTTTTTGAACTGGGAAATCCTTTTTAAATATGGACTAATACACTTTTCTCTTCTGTGTGAAGCTGACAGGTTCATTAGCTAATGACGTACCTGAATGTAACTATTAGATTAACTTCAAAAACACACTCCCACACACATTGCTTATATATTTTACAGTAAGAAGGAGATCCCTAGCTACTGTACATCAAATCAATCCATCACCTTCTCACTCGCACACATAGTAAAGCTCCTTTTGTGTATGTAACACATCTACAACACAACTAAATTAAACTTGTTTTCATCTCATGTCATTAGCACCACCCTGGCTAACTAATACTCTATGAATTGAGATCTTCCTATTTTCCCTATTGATGTATCTCCTAAAGCAATGTGGATTTGTTTCTGCCTGCTGTACACAGAGCTTTCTCTTTATTTACTTTAGTACTTGATTGCACTTGCATGCAGTGGAAATGCCTCGACTGCGCTGACATTTTGATTCCCACTACAAAAGTAAAATTAAACTGTTGCAACATCCAACATACGAGATGTTTTCTTTTTTTGTCTAACTTTGGCTGGTACGGCACATGCATATATAGATCAGGGAAAACACGACTCTATCAGGTTTCCCATAGTTTTAAAATCCTGCCTGTTTCTTTTGGAGAGCCAATGCTGAAGTTCTCAAAACAAACCAAGGCCACCATATAGCAAAATACTGAAGAACAAAACCTGAAAATACAGAAGGAGGAAAAAAAAAAAAAATAGAGACGGCTGTGTGTGTGTGTTTCATGCGTCCATTACAGCCACAACAACATCTGGGTCCTGTCTGCTTCACCCATTATTGTTGGTCTTTTAACTTTATTTCAAGATGTAGCGGCGGATGAATAAAGGCTCGTAGCAAATGCAAATCACAGTAATATCCTAAGGGGGGACAAAAATGTCTCAATTTGAAGGCAAGTATATTTCTTTGTCTGAAGTGCCCTTTTTAAATAACTTACTTGAGTGGAAACGATTACTATGACGCAGTACAGTAATTAATGATGCGTCATTTAGTTGTCATTGAAATCGTCTTCATCAGTTCCTTCGGTGCAAAAAAAAAACAAAAAAAAAGAACTGCAAAAAAAAAAAAAGCAAACGCAACAAAAGCACCCCATAAAATCTATAAAGAGTGGCTAACTTGTCCTTTCATTTTACGAAACACTGCTTCGTACCAAGGATCCGTCTGTGCTCACTAAACCCTCTGACCAAAGAGAACATAAAAGAACGGAAGCATCCACCACATTAAGTCTAAGTATGTTTCCCTGGTTTAACTGGACCCAGCTGTTGTCCAGGAGAAAGTGTCAAAATTCACTTCCCTCGCCGGGCTGCGCGTAAGACTGACATGGCATCGGCGCAACCACGACACGGCAGCGTGACATTAACCGAGGGGTTAGGCTCACATGACTCGGGTTTAATGACTGGTGCGAATTGTACCGCTTGCAGTTGAGGTCAAGGAAAATATTCATGACTGGTCTCACGACAGCCAGTGTCAAAACCAGCCACACACAACAGTCATGTTAACACATAAAAGCTCAACAGCTTCTTTAAGGCTGATAATTGGAGCTGCTACGCCAGGTTTATGACAGGTTATGTCGTTGTGGTCGAGTAGTCACGACAAAGACGTCTCAAACGATGTCGGCTTCGCAGTAAAAACGATATAAATGCCGAATGACTCAACAGTGAAAAACAATCACAAAGATTCCTTCGTGTTCCTGTTTATGTCAGTCGGATGTACACGACTTTGAATAAAGTGGAAACAAAACAACACAGAAATGTAGATAACCAGAGGAAGTTGTGGTGTTGCTGATATGTTGCTATTATTGTTTGGGCTAGCTGCAAACACGGCCATGATATAATCCTAAATCAAAGGTCTTTATACGGTGAAACAATCAGATAAAGTAGCAGAGATTGGAATAAATTGGAAACTGAGATGAAAAACTGTGTCGCCGAATACTGCAGGTGAGTGGGATATGCTAGTTTAGAGGACTGTGCTGTCTATAATTTCTCATTTTAATAGTGATAATAATTGAAAAACAAGGAATAAAATCCTAATCTGTGCTAAAATTTTCGTCCCACTTAACATCTAAAGACTAGAAGCCACCTTCCTTCACTTCACAGATGCACATAAGCTGACTTTGCCAAACTTATACAGAGCCTTTAGCATTTTAAGCTGCTATCTGCACCAAACAAATAAATAAGACCATCCTGTGTTATGCAATTCGGCCTTGGTTCGGTACTACATCTGCTTTTTGAATTGTCAGCTACGCACCATAAGGTCTTTAAAGCCTAACAGGAGTCACGCAGAAGCAGACATACTGTACATTTGACAACTAGTCCTCAATTTAGTTCATGTATAACTGAAAAAAAATGTTGGATTTTCAAAAATAAATATATTTTTTTGAATAAACAAGTCATCTCGTCTCTGTTTTGCTCGTCCAAGTTTGTTTTTGAGTCTGACAATGACTCATTTTTGCCCCCTCACAGCTGTCGGGGTATCATTTTTCTGCCCTCTTGCCTCAGAGGGGCAGTAATGAGCGTAATTATGGCTCAGTGCGCTGGAATGAGGTGAAGACAAAGGCAGAGGGCATCTGCAGACTCACTTGTAGAGGCTGTCGGGTTCCAGGCACTTGAAGACCACTGAATATAGCACAGAGTGGGGATGGTCTCCGCTCCTCCTCCCGGCGACGACGCAGGACGAACCCAAACCGGAGAACAGGTCATCCATCAAGCTCAGGACCTCACCTGGTAGAGAGATGAAAGGAAGTCAGAGAGAAAAAAAAAAAGAATCTTACAAATAAGGTCACTTTACCATTTTTTGCCAAAAAAGGAGGGAAACCAAAGCAAACTTTATCTGTAAACCTCGTATTTCATCTTTTGTTCTTCGTTAAAACAAAACAATACCATATGTTTTGGAACCGCTGCATATTTCAACATGAGGGGAAAAAAAACGCTCAACATGAACTTAGTCATGAATGAATTTTTACATTTATCCCAGCAGCTCCGTCCTTATCAATGACTGCGCCGTTTGTCTCCGGTGTTGCGAGTTTCACCTCCGCCTGGTCCAGAGGGAACCATTTCGCCGGCACCGAGCCCGAGGCTGAATTACATGTGACTTTTTACTGGCAGCGGCCCATGCGCACCACATTATAGAACTGTAAGGAAAACAGGATATCTCTCCTTTATGGACACATGGTACATGGTAGTACTACAATGACATCTCACTCAGCACCCGGCGTGTCTCGCAAAACAGCACTTCACAAGTTGTGAAATATCTTTCATGTCAGCTTACGGGAAAAAGGCGAGCGACGCGCGGTTGTTCGCTTCGACACAGACACACACAACGCCAGTTTCCAGTGCTCATGGGGGTGATGGAAAAAAAAGAGGGACCTGTCAAAATAGTTTAAAAGCTCTCAAACGGTTGGATTTCCAACTATTTCTACATGAGGTAAAGGGCAGCTTAGTTTTAGCTTATGATACATGGGCCAACTTATAAACACAGGGAGTAAGTCTGGCTGGTAGGGCACAAGGGGATGGTAAGAAAAGGTTGCAGAAGAGAGGAAAAAGAACTGCACGAATGAATGATTTGACCTTTTCACAGAAAGAGCTCTGTGTATAGGAGGTTGCCCCAAAACACATTCCAGCACTGTTGCAGGGTTGCTCTTTCGAAGGTCTTACCTTTTTTTTTTTTTTTTTTTTAAACATGTCTCTCAAATTGGATTCATTTATACTGTTATTAAAATCTCTTAAGGGCGGCAGCGAAGACGTCAATATCAACATGAGCTACATCTAAACACCTGAACGTTTTGGTTATTATGTTGGGCCAATCTCTCCTGGATGCTGATGGAGTATCATGTGTGCTATTACGTACATTTCAGGCAGGAATTCCCATTTGTTACTTTTTACTATAAGCAACTTACATCAGCACGAGCTTTCATACGTTCTCCTAATCTGTCAAACCTCAAGACCACCAGCGTACAGTGTTGATGTGAAGTCTTACTGAAAGTGAAAACATCATCAGGTTATCTCGGTTGCTCAATGTAAAAATAAGCGGTTGTTTTACACAATGACCTGCAAATTAGGTCAGCGGTGTTTTCTTGGAAAATTAGGAAATTCCATATTGTGACAATGTAATGATGAGGAACTGTCTTCCAATTCAGATTTTGAACTTGTTGGTTTTTTTATTGGATAATGTTAGTGAGAGAGAGAGACAGGAAAGTAGGGGAGAAGAATGGGGGGAGGACATGTGGGAAAGGGTCATGAGCGGGATTTGAACTCATGACCTCCACATTGGGACTGTAGCCCTACACATGGGACGCCAGCTCAACCAGGTGAGCTATAGCGGCGCCCCTATACTGTTGTTTTTTAAACTTTAACTTCTAAATGTTAATTTCAGTGGTTAGCATCGTTGCCTTGCAGCAAGAAGGTAGCCGGTTCGCGTCTCGGGATCTTTCTGTGTGGAGTCTCCATGGTCTCTCCGTGCAGTGTGGGTTCTCTCCAGGTTCTCCAACTTCCTCCCACAAGGTCCAAAAACAAGTTAATTGGTGATTCTAAATTGTCCGTAGGTGTGAATGTGAGTGTGCTTGGTTGTCTGTCTCTAAGTGTAGCCCTGTGATAGACTGGTGACCTGTCCAGGTGAATCTGCCTTCGCCCTAAGTCAGCTGGGATAGGCTCCAGCCCCCTGTGACCCTAGTGAGGATTAAGCGTTGCATAGATAATGGATGGATGGATAAAAGAAAACATCCCATATTTTATTGGTTACATCTATTTTGTGGAAGTTCTTATTAAAAATGATTTTTTGCTTGTACTGTAGATTTTAAATGTGGTTTCTCTACTAAGTATAATACAAACCTTTGCAAAAGTTTTGAAAAACAGAGGTTGATGAATACTTTCTTTATTCTTTGTAATAACTATAAGACCGTAATCATACATACTAACAATGAAATGCATTTTTGCACCTTTAGCAGCATTTAGGACACACTCATCTAAAAAATAAAGACTAAAAACAGTAGTTTTTCTGCTGAAAAGGCTTTCCATTGGTCACATTTCAGACTCTTTGCCAAAGGTGTGGAAAGCATAATCATAGAATATTATAAAAATAATGCATACAAAATAAGTTAATAAAGCTAAAACCAACACATCGAATCAGCTGGGTTGGCTTTTGTAACGCAGACATAATTATTTCTAAAGAAATTCTGATTTTTTTTGACACAAAATCATCGACAAAAGTCTCATAGAAAACGAAATCTCATCAATGAACTGAACTGAAGGTGAAGGGCAGATGTCGTTCTAAGGTGATCCTGGTTTTTAGCATCCACTAAAATGTTAAATTGTTAAAGTGCATTACAGTTCATGACACCAGAAGTTTGACTCCGTGTTGCCTACAGCTGGTCCTGCACACGAACAATGTGGCTCTATGTTTATAATTAGCTCCACCTTTTTAGTCAGTTAATATCAGCTGTCCTGATTCATAGCCAACGCTTTTGTGATCTATTCAGAGTCCCGATAACTTTTTCTCCCCTTCCACTTCACAGTCTGAACGCCTTGGACACTGCAGAGGTGATCGGTTCGCTCTGTTTTTCTTGAAGTTCCCGCATTTTGCGAGGTAATTATGTTCACATACCAAAATTCGGTGGAACAATAAATTATCCCGAGCAGACCACTTATTAGAAATAATTGGTGATTATCTATTTAAGATGGATGGTTGACTTGCTTTGGCCTGTGTTCATTATGCCTTTTAAAAATATTCTCCCAACTTTTATTACAGTCAACTATGAGAGGAATGCCATTAAATGCCAGATTTGTGCTACTTCACAATGCCTAAAAGTAGAAAGAGATAGCTCCGAATACAGGGAAGGAAAGAAGGGAGGAAAAAAAAAAAGTAAAGAGTCAAACAATGAGGCAGTAAAGGAAAAAAAAAAAAAAGACGGTGAGCGCTCTGATGTTTTATGATTTTGGATGTAGTCGTGGAGAAGAATGATGATGTCAGTGGATGTTTTGATAATCAGAATAAATCAAGGAGTTGTTGCGTGACTAGAGTACACTTCAGGAGCTCCAGTGTTTTTGTGGGACCGAGTTCATGTACGGTGATTACTATAATATTAACTTGCAGAAATCAAATGACAGACCTACTGACTCATGCTCGTGCAGCATCCAGTGCGCTCACCAACTCTCTGATGTATAGGCTATTGATCATCGTTTTCTTTTACGGCTCCATGAAAATGTAGCCCGTAGACAAATGAGCACTGGCAGAGCAGCGCACACGTCTCCCCGCATGACATATTTACAGAACTTTCTAGGACTTGTAACTGGGATTTGCATAAGTTCAGGGGTAATAAGTGAAATAAACAAAAGAAAAATTGTAAAAATGTGTGGCAGAAACACAAATGGGGGAATAGTAGTGGTTTGACCAATCAATGGAAAGACAGAAATGTGTGTAAGTTCACTTCAGTCCTCTAACTCAGCTCAAGGCTTTTCTGTTGCGACTGAAGGTTTTCTATTTATACGTATAACGTCTTCATACCAATAATGTATTTACCGTAACCATTCCTTATGACCACACTTATAACAAATAAAAAGAAAGACTGAGTCCTATTCGCTGCCTTCTGAACATCTCCTAGTGGCTAAAACTAATCAAGAAAGCTCATAAGAAACTTTTGGAATGATTGTTTAACTCATTTAAGATTTATTAGAGACACAAAACACGCAATTATCGAGCTAAATTACAACACTGCTCCTTCGCAGTTTTGGTGAAAAATCAACACTTAAAATAAACTGAACATCCCTTTTGCACTAACAGAGTTGTAACTATCATGTCTCTCGTACACATAAATAACCAGGAGCTTAGCTTAGCGAGGCAACGTGTCATAATTGGTCAAACAGTGTGAATAGACCACTTATGTCCCTGACAGCACAGAGAAAACGCTTAACTGATCCATCTGGAAGACTAAAGTAAAGACAAATGTCTTTGGTCTGCTCCTTGGTAGCTCTTGAGTGCCTTACTGTATAATTATCAATTTAAGGACTCAGCAGGAGAACACAGGCAGTGTTTTACTTCTTTTAAGAATCATATACTCTTACCTAGAAGACTCTACCCACACATTCCATGGGTCAAACCCTCTCTAAACAGAGCCATCTGAAAGCTATAAATTGTTATGCAATTACATAAATATAAGAGCAGTGTGCAGGCTTAGTGGGGGTACACAATGTACCGTCATGTGAGCACACAGTGAAGACATTTCCACATGGAAGTGTCAGTTTTGGAGGAAGGAAATGATATCGCTAATAATGAAATTAAATGAAGAAACATTATGTAAACAAGATATTATTATAGATTTAAACTTATATATATATACCAGTGGTGTGCCATCAGGGCCAGCCAGGCCTTCTCTGCTGGCCTAAACTCTTTCCCATTAATCTTTTCACATAATTCCCAACAGTCTATTCTCTTCATTTCATAGTGTGTCTCTGGGCTGTGGGGCTTCAAGCAGTGTATGTCTACATCATGAGTTTTTATCCAATCATATTTCAGCCATCATGTTTTGCCAGGGTCAAAGAAATCTGCCCTGAGGCCTTCAGAATCAAAAGTGCCGGAGCCTGTTGCTTAAAATGCATTGCAATGAAACTGTTGCTTTAACCAATCAGATTGAGAGTTGGTGGTCCCAGGGCCAGCTAGCTGACCTATGATAACGTCAGCACTTTCACGTCCTCTGATTGGATGGTCAAAGAGCTGAGTCAAAGCTAGCGGTATCTGGAGCGACTTGCACAAGCTAAAACTTCATTGTAAAAGTATTGGTTTTTTTTTTTTTTTTTTTTTTTTTTTTTTTTTTTTAAGTTAAGCAAGCGGACATTCTCAGCCGTAAAGCAAATTAAAACTTAAGCCAGAAACCCGACTGGACAGACCCGACTTTCAGCATTAGCCTCCATGGAGATAGAACAGGACTTACTGTTGAAAGTGAAAGAATTACCTGCTCAACAGAGTGACTGAACTCCTCATGAGGAAAGAAAGGACAGAGTTTGTGTTCAAATAATAACAAGTTTTGGTGAGTATATATATTTTTGTCATTTTATTGGGTTGATATTGATGCTCCTGCTAGATGTGATGTATATGGTGCAGCTGTGGATGCAGTTAATGGAAACTTGTTGAATTGTTTTAACTGGGTTTCTTGCTTTAGTGATGACATTCATTCTCGCTACATGAGATACCTGTTTGCAATGCAATGTCCTGCTATGCTGCCTTTCTGCATGATACTGATGGTTTCTGTAGCTGTGGCGTCATAATGACGGTGTTACGAGGTGGTTTGATTCAGGTAGGACGCCACAGAAGGCCTAGAAGTAAAATGCACTAATATCCATATATATTAAAGACAACAACACAGTTATTTCATAAAGAATTATATGTTGTATGTCTGTCGTTATAAAGCAAAAGCTTAACTTCAGGTATAAATGAAAAACAGCAGTTTCTAAATGAAATGCAGCAAAAGTATCTTGAATTTCACCAAAGAAATAAACGAAGCCGATGCCCCGGCCTTTTTTCTTCGCTGATTTACAAGACATCAAACACAACATGACATCACCTGAACCTGAAGTCCGATAAGAACCCTGATAAACGATTCTGGCACCCTGAGCGTGAAAGGTACCTGGAAATGTTCACCGCATGCAGCTACAACAAAGCAACACAAACATGATTTACAAGTATTCCCTTTTTTTTTTTTGTTCAGTAGAAGAAAGACAGATTTTTGTAGCTGATCTAAACTTTGGCGCGAGTCGAAAGTCGTTCTAGCAAAGATTGGAAGCGAACTTCGACATCGTGTTAATCTTTGAGAACTTGGTTTTAACCACCAGGCGATGTGCTTTATCTCTTCTGATCAGGTAGCCGCTCGAGTCAAAGGAAATTCCAACAACATTTGTTGCAAACAACAGTTTATGAATCATCAGCATGTGGTCTCATAACCCTTGACAAAAGCAATATGTTGAATCATTTACTAATAAGTGTTTCCTCATTGCCCGGCGTTAACTTCCTGTCTTATGCGTGTCGTCAATAAAAACGTACAACGTGAATAAGCTACCTTACTCATTATTAACACTTTGTTTGCTACAATCTTGTGTTTCGAGGAGCACAGAGACGATCATAACATCTACTTTCATTCAGGAGAGGAGCTGCGAAGGAGGGGTGTTGTGTGCATGCATCTGAGCGAGCGGAGACTGGGGTGACTCAACTGCTAAACTGGAAGTGTTTTTTACAAGCCACTGGCACACATATTGGCACACGTGTACGGCTGCGTCTATGGTTGTTTGCTCGTTTCTGCTGAGAGACGTCCAATTTTACCTGCCTCCACGGTGGTAGCTTGTAAGTGCTCACATGCCGGAGTTAGGTAATGATAATCAAAATGTAATCCATTAAGAGCAGAATAAGATATTCAAAACCCACCCAGAAGCAGCATTTATGGTTCTACCCTTGTGAGGGGTTCCTTCATGGGTAGGCCTGTGGTCCGTCAACATTTCTGTCAATACCAAAGCCAAAACAGCTCACAGCTGGCAAAAATTAAGGCCCCTGAAATTCTATTACGGTAAAAGCCATTTTGCGTGTTCTCCAGCTTACATGGCGATTAAAACCTCATGGTAAATGCCAGGTGACCTTTTTAGTAAGCAGAGAGGGGAACAAATAATAGCAAATCATGGGAACGTGACGAGTTGGGCTGACGGACAGTGTACAGAGAGAACCGCTCTGATTAAAACACACCCGAGCCTTGTAACTATGATGTAGCTGCAAACAAGTCAAGTTAAGTTTATTTGTACGGAGCAATATCATATACAACGTCTCAAAGGGGTTTGCTGGCCCGCAACAGCAACGGTTCTTGACCCAGACTGGCCCAAATTCTGTAGGAAAACAAGGAATACCCCTCTCTAAAAAACCCTACTGCACATAACAAAAAAAAAAGGAGGGGGGTGGGTGAGGGCATGGGAGGGGTGATCCTTCCCCCCCCTCCTCCTCCCACCGCCCTCCAGGGGCAGCATGGGGTGCAATAGCTGTGGGTGGGAAGAGGGCAAAAACATGAGCAAAACATTGCAACAGTTGGAAAAATGCAAACACAAAAGTTGGGCTTATAAACCACAGCGAGGTGATAATGTATACAATTTACTATGGACATACACAAGCACCACGCTTAACCTTATTTGTTCTAGATGTGGACATGTGTGTGTGTGTGTGTGTGTGTGTCCACGGTGGCATTTCATTTGATGTCGGAGGCCAGACTTGCTATACTGTTATCCCTGACATATCATTTCAATTACACTACTGAATTCAGGCACTGTGTAATTGCCTCAGCCATTAGCTGCATGTGTGTGTTGTGTGTGTGTGTGTGTGTGTGTGTGAGGGAGAGAGTGTACGTGTAAATCCTCAAGGTCAGTGGGTTCACGCATTAGGACTTCTTTTTTTTTTTTTTCTTGCTCAGAGAGGAAATTTGAGGGGAAAAGTGGCAGAAGAGGAAGTAGGGCGCTGCTCAGTCACTTTAGCCACTGGGTCAGCTCTGTACGCATGATGTAGAAACGTATTTACATTCTTCTAGGTTGAATGAATGCAGTAATGTAAGTATTGTGGCATAATAATGATTTAATAACAAGTGTCAGTGTAACTTTAGTTCGCATGGCAGCACTGCAAAACGCCGCCGTCCTTATTTAATGTCTGATTATGCGTCTTTCTTGCATCTACCGTACACAAAATAACTGCACGTAAATGTATACATGTAACATAAAACCACCTCCATCTTTTTCCTTCTGCTGCGGCTCCTTCTCTCCGTCGACCCACTATCAGTCCAGGTAATAGCACAGTGGACTCTTTTTAAACAAACAAAACATAAGCTTTATATTAACAAACAAATCACAAGCTTTATATTTCCTGTGGGCTGCCAAACCTGCTAGGGGCCTCTTCTGTTAAACTGTCAGCACTCAAGCCTCCACTCCCCGCACCCGAGCCTGCACAACACCAACCTTTCCTCTCTTTTCCTTTCCCTTACCCTCGCATTGCACAGTAGACATTACGCAGATATACGCGCGCTGTCACACGGAAGCTAATGTCACACACTGTGACAGAGAGTTTTGAGGTTAAAAAAAGAAAGCAACAACGAAACACACAAAGAAAGAAACGAGCAGATTTAAGTGCGTTTGTGTGTGAGAGGGGAGGGGCGGAAACTTAGAGGTAGGAACAAAGTACTGTGGGAAATAGATTTCTCCAAGCAGGTTGAGTTGCACATAATTGTCCAAGTTTTTTAAATCAGGTAGAGGGACATCCCTTTGGACAACCCTGCTGAGGCATTGTGCTGGCACAACGATTCATCATTTATTTATAAAAACAGTCTTTTCATGGTTTGAGAGAGGAGGCTAAAATAGATTTGATGCAGCTTTGTGTATTAAAGTGGATTCTATATTGCTCTCATGTACAGATAAACTTAGTTTGAACTGTTGTTTTTTGTATAAAACAAGTGTACCACGATGTGGAGACTGGCTGTGTTGGCCTGAGTGTAGACTCAAGAGTTGTCCTGTGTGGGGTTGATGTACTTGAGAATGAATTTGGGGAGATTTAGAAACTTTACAGATGGTACTATGCGATTGTGAGTGATATATATGAAGTACAACACTCTGAATATATCAAATCTGTGGGACTGCATACAGGCAACAGTTGTGGCTAAGTGGTACATGTTGCATGCTGACGTTTGCCAGTTGTATCGTTTCCAATATCCACATCTGCATAAAGACATTTTTGGAATCCCTCCAAAGAGATTTTAGTCAGATTCAAAGGAAAATCAAGAACACCGCAATGATAAGACTTGCGATTAAAAAAAAGAAAAGTTTTACCAGTCTGTTGATTGGGGTTTCAAATACTTAAGCACAGTATCATCTAACGACCAGACATAACAGGAAAATATGTTTTTAATTAATGTAACACAGTCATTGTCTTTACTGTATGTAGACCAGTGACGCACCATTGGTCTATGTATGTCTGTTAGCCTAGTAACAGTTGCTAATTCATCCATCCATTATCTATACACCGCTTAATCCACACTAGGGTCGCGGGGGGCTGGAGTCTATCCCAGCAGAGGACACCCTGGACAGGTCACCAGTCTATCACAGGGCCACACTTAGAGACAGACAACCAAGCACTCTCACATTCACACCTACAGACAATTTAGAATCACCAATTAACCTCAACAGGTTTTTGGACCTTGTGGGAGGAAGCCGGAGAACCCGGAGAGAACCCACGCTGTACGGGGAGAACATGCAAACTTCACCTGGGTGTCCTCACCGGGATGCGAACCGGCGACCTTGCTGTGAGGCAACAGTGCTAACCACTGCTCCACCTTGCAGCCCACAGTTGGTAATTAATGCAAAACACAATTACAAAGGGAATTTTGGATCTTGATCATAAACCAGATACAAATTCAAAAACTGACCAGTGATGGCACCAAACATAAAAAGCTAATGGATCACTGCGTAACATGTGAAAGTTTGTACCGCATGTCATAGGAATCCGTCCAGTATTTGCTAAAGCATATCATCAAAAATCAGAAACAGCATCACGGTGGAGGACGTGCTCGGTGAACCACGAATGTTCACTGGGGTGTGCAAAGGGAAACGATCCCCTGCCATTATGCAGAGTTTTTAATCCAGCACTGTGCAAACATCTCCAATATGCAGCAAGCTGAGTCCTACAGTATCTGTAGTGTTTGGGAGAAATTTTAAACAATTCCAAAGCTGACATTATTGTACATGCCTCCAGTGGGAGTTAAAATCATAGCCCTGGAACTGCCTCTGAATAATTTCCCCAACAAACAGGCAACCATGTGTCATTTTATTGGAACCAGTGCCCATTACATAACTGATGCATGTTTTCTACAAACCCAGTGTTGCTTTCCCAAAGTCACTATACACTGTACCTCCATAACAACTTATTATTAGCTGTGTGTGCCACCAGTTTATCCACGAAACAAACAGATTCTCGTCTGAATGTACTGACTGATGAGTTTGCATGTTGTCGCTGAGCATAAAGTAAACTAATGGACAGCTCAGTGAAACTCGTACAGCTTGATAATACCTCAATTTGAAAGAGTAAAAAGAGCATTACGTCACAGCCGTGCAGTTATCTGAAATTAATCGACTTCCTTCCAGCTAATAATAATTGAGTTTTCACCCAGGCCATGGCATAATCAAAGATAAGATGTGATATCTGAAGCTAAAGTAACATATGGGTATGAATGAAAACACAGTGGAACATGTTAAGCAGACGTAATGGCAAGAAGCGATTAATTAATTATTTGATCATCCCTTAGGATAAATTTAATGTTTAATTTCACTGTCATCCTGCCAGCCATATTTCTGCAGCTCCATTACAGGCAGAAATTACAGGAAGAAGGTCAAATGAGGTTAGAGCTGAACAATATTGGCCTCCAGTGGTATGCAAACTGAAATTTGTCTCATGCAAATAAGCCTTTTTTTTCTCTTCCTCATCAAATATGAATGTATTGGACAATTCCCCACGTTCAACTGCTACTTTTTACTTTTATTTCTGTTGTTGCAGAACATGGCAGGTGCTCTACGCGTATGTCAAATTGTTCATCCTGGACACTCCTGGCTTTCTCCCTGCGTGGCACGCTGGTACCAGAAGAAGAACCACAGAATGACGTTCTGCTTGGCAGTGGGCTTGTTATTGAACTTTCTTCGCAGCAAGAAATTGGGTCAGGTGTGGTGGTTTGTCACGGACTAATGGCCCCCTGGGTCCATGTCCACCATTATGATGTGACCTGTGTGAGGTCTGTTTTTACTGGCCCTGGCTCTTTTTTACTGGGGCTCCGTCTAACCCTGGATCTGGATTTGTCATTAAGAATAGCGTAGTGGGTATTAACAGGCTGTTGGGTTGCGTCTTATTGCTACGCTGCACCGTATAGATGGACTGATGTGCAGTGAAACCCTCCACCTCCTGGACAAGAAGACTGGCTGGATCTGATGGTGTTTCTGTGGTAACACTGGAAGGAGACTTGCGTAGGGTGACCGTACACTTGTGCCAGCTAACTTTCCCTGTACGCTGGCTAGTGCAGGTGTTGTGTGGTGGCCATTCTGTGTCCATTGGGCTTGTATCTGGGAGTGCATTTTATTTGCCTTTTGTCTAAAGTGACCTAAAGCTTATGTAAACAGAATGGCGGTTAACCAATGCAACCCTAGTTCCACGGCTGCAGGTGGAGCTCCCTACTCGGGTTACATGAAAGTTCTCAAGGTCTGTTTTCCTAGAAGAAAAACACCAAGCAAAACCCTTATTTAAAGTCTGGGCTCCTTGTCTTCTCCATAGTTCAGGTCAATACCTTTTTGGAATAAAAAGTTGGAATAAACAGATTTTGTTTGTATCGCAGGCTTGGGCGGCAGGAATGTGACACAATGGGATCCGTTAGCGGTAACTGGCGAGAAAGTGGCCTTTTTGATAACACATCTGTCACGTTAGCTATTTAGGACAAATTACGATGGTGGCATATTGAGCTGAAACACTGACTTAAAGAGTGGACACAGTATTATAAACGTCTTTTGGTATGATGCAATGCCATCCCATGACACAACAAACTACAGTCCCGACAGTTAAAATCGGTATCACCCTGTTACTGTCTCAAAATAATGAAATAATAAATGTTTTATTACTACATGGATTTATAATGAGGGCATGTATTGAGTATAAGTAGCTACTCTACTACTAATATTGAATATTTAAGTCTTTATTTTCATATAAAATTGAAGGGTAAGAGAGAAAATGCAGGTTGAGACAATATATATCGAGTTTCATATTATATTTAGGTTATACATTATTTATGTTAGGCAGCATTAACTCAGGTTCAGCTGTTTTCTGTGTTGTGGTCAATGGAGCACAGATACTGTATCAACAGCAAAATGTATCTGGTCAATGATTATAATGGCCTCCAATAAATCTAAGAAGGGCTGCTGGTCCTTTCCGTTCTATTAATGCAAGCAATTCCATTGTGAGTAAATATTTATTCCACCACTTTAAGTGTCTGCAATGCCCTGAATTGCAAAATGAAACTAATCAATCCCAATTTAATGCTTAAATGCATTTTAAATTGATTTTTCAGCCAGCACCAAATTTAACAAAGATCAAGTCCAGACTACCATAAGTTGTGTCAAACACCCACAGATCTCATTATAACTGATGGGGACAAAATGTGCCACAACAAACAATGATGAATGAAAAGGAAGGCACTGAGAGGCAGCATCCTTATCTTGTCTCAGTAATAATTCCATAATTCCAGCACACATTCATTAGTGAGAGTTTGGGGACACTGAGGGATTGTGATAATTATTGAGAGACGGAAAAAAAAGAAATCAGGAAAGTCTAGACCTGTGGCGAAGACAGAGAGACGAACGACGTGCGTGTGAAGAGGCAAAATGGGAAAGGAAGCAAAAAGGGAAAGGGACTGCAGAAAGCCCTTGGCCCCCTGCCTGCAATCTGCAATCTGCTGATGGCGAAGCTCGTGACGAGGAGGTGCACAGCGTCCATTTTTAGCGATGAGGTCATCTTTAATTAACAAAACAAAGAGAGTCAGCTGTGTCACTCCAATCTGTTATCTGCACCCATGCTCAAGGACACCGTTTATCTCCATATAATTCAATCTCTTTGAATGAGGGCTTATCGACGCATTGGGGTGCATTCTTGGTCTCAACCAATGATGGAGCTGTTACATAAACAGAGGAGGGGGATACCACTGACTTCTGATGGCAGAAGAAAAGCAGGGGGGGGGGAACATGAGGAAAGAGGAGAGGTATGTGGAGGTATGTGATAGAAGAGAGGAGTAACGCAGGGGGAAGATCCGCATGTCATGTATCCCAATAAGCCGGCTGTGTGAGCTGGAAAGGAGGAAACTGGAACTAAAATAAGGGCAAAGATCAAATGGCTAATCCGTTTCTCAGTCCAACAGTGCCAGCATGAGGTGACATCATTGCTGTGTAACCCTCAGTGCTGCCCGCTGTCTGATTTCTCCTCTTCCTCTCTCCTTCCTTTTCCTCTTTGTCTTATCTTTCCTGCCTCCCCCCCTCCGCCACCGCCTCCTCTCTTTTTGTCTCCCGTTCTTCTCACTTCACGGCGCCTTTCCGCGTTTTTCAAACAATCTCTTCTCACTTTCCCCCCCGCGCCCGCCAATCCCCGTAATTCTCCTCCTCTGCCACGCCGCCGCCGGTGGTTCTACGTGTCACAAAATCGCGTGTCGTATACGGCAGCGGCGGAGGCTCACAGGTTTTTAATTAGCGCTAAGTGTGCGTGCGTTCGAGTTGTGGGAAGCACAGTGCTACGCTGATGAACGCAAAAAAGTGTCACCTCAGCACAACTGTGATTTAAGGAAAAACCACCCAAATTAGCGGCTGATGAGACAATAGACGGATTGTGAAACTGTGATAATGGAACGCAGAAGCATTCCGAGTTCAGCCAGTAAAGGGGTACGAGCTGGGTCTTTTATTCAACAAATTTCATTACATTTTCAGCACCTTACCTTTTTTATTTTTTTCTGGGAACTCCCAGCGTGACAGACAGGTAACAGAGCTGAAGGATGTCTGACTTTATAATGCAGTTACATATTCATTCCCACGCTGCAAAACAACCTGTAGTGCTGTGTTGAGGCTGATTGTCTGCTCTGATGACTAAAATTGAGCTGAAACCAGGTCAGTTACTTATCACTGGCCATAATAAAACATAATTAGACAGTCAGATGTATTTGTTATGCAGGCTCAAGTTAAACCAACAATGTCAGTACAGCGTCACTCACAGAACCCAAAGTCGCTCTTGTTTGCTCGGTCGTTTGTTGTTTCTATTTTCACTCTTTTGTCAAGTTTCTTCTAAATGATCTGCGTCTTTACATTCACCATCTGCTTTGACCTATTGCTGTAGAGGAATGCTGAGCCCCACAATAACACATCAGCACTGCCTATCTAACTGGCTTCTCTGTGAACGTTGCCTCTGCCTTGGTGTGCCATCTAGAGGCCTGTGTGAGGCCCAGTCGAGTCACTCGTTCGAGCACATCCATCACTGATGTGACTGAAATCTGGGAAGGAGAAGAGACTTTTAAAAACAAACGGCACTAACAGGTAGCCTGAAAGATCCGAGTATAATGTGTCCAACTGCCAGTGAATGTGGGAAGGATCAGCAGGAATACATGACACTTATATGACAGATCTATCTGTATCTATAGATAGGACGTTCCGTGAAGCTTACTGTACACAAGTATAGTCTTAAATACTGTTCACAAAAAAAAGGGTTTTCCCTGGAGCGTTGGTCATTTGGTCAAATTATACTGGCAGGCGGACATACCACCAGCAGGGTTATATTTGGCTTTTGCTCCATGTCCAGGAGACATAAGCAGGGAGGGGTAAAATAGAGGTAAACGTCTTGCCAAAAAAATGAAAATACCACTGATTTTCAGGGTTTCATTTAATTATAATTCAGTTTCTCCCAGTCAGCGGCGCTGCTTAATTACTTTCCTCTGCGGTCACCAGAGGTCAGAAAAAAATATAGATTTTAATTTCCCTGCCAATCAGGATCAGTTATCATGTTTTGGAGACCGTATATTGGCGTCCAAACTGTGAGACGCCCCGCACCGATGTAGCAGTAGGCTCCCCTGCTTCACCTGTTTTCGACTCTTCGCCTCACTTGCCTCCCGTGTGGATGCTGACATGCTATAATATGTCGAGCACACAGACTCCGGGAGCTAATCGGAGCCGTGCATCTGCTGCGGCGACAGAATACTTGGGAACCCCCCAAAGCAAAGCAAAGTAAATTTGCTTTTGATTGCATCTCACAGGCAGGACGTTCTTCCTTCCATTTAAGCTCCCTGCTCAATGATATTCTTTAGACTGCTTGAATTAGTGGATCACTGTTAAGCCGGTTTGTACGTCTGCATCTTGGTCTATGTTACGTGATTCTGGGACAGGGATCCCTAACTTTTCCAAACTACTGTAGATGAACTCTTTTTCTCGCACCAGTAAAGCTTGAACGGAGGCGGTCAAGGGTGACATTCTCAGGTTGTTAAAGAAACTTCTACGCTGCCCCGGCTTCTACTGTATGACGTATATGAGAGGTCAGAGTAGAAGCATTTTTCACAACGAGCCGGGTGTTCCTGCAATAGCAATCAGGCTGTTATCAGGAGGAAGAGTAATGAAGCTAATCAGGGACCTTTTTGCTCATATTTCTGTAAGAGGAAAGCCTTTGCTATGTGGAAGACTTTTGAGAATAAAAGGGAGAGGTACCCAATACTGACTTGTGTCCCAACAAGCAGAAAACCTCTTTACCAACTGTAGAAATCAAATACCGTGTACGTCAGAACACAGTAGACGTCAAAGATATACGGAAATCCAGCCATGTTGACAAAGAAATGCAAAAACCAACATCTACAGAATTGGGGGATGACAATTGGGAGTCTTCGTGTCATAACAGATGCATGATTCTCTCTCCAATGCTTTACAACCATGCGTCCAGGACTGCGTGGTGCTGGGGTGGGGACACCGAGGGCTCCTAGTAGAGCATCGTGTCCATATAAACAACAAGATATACGAACCGAGGGATCAGCTGCTCTCGGCGCACATCAAAGCGGCAACTTTATCTCCCGGTTACTGTTGACCTCAGAGGGGAGATTTGTGAGGGACCAGGGAGAAGCCTTCAAGAAAAGATGGCTTTTTTCAAACAGTACCGATAAGTAGAGCGAGCCGAGGGGATTGGAGATGGGGGTCTTGTTGCTGATGGTTTGTACAGATGTGAGCGGAATGGGTAATGCTTCAAAAACAAGTTGATCCGTTTAAAGGCTTCCTCATACACAAAAAGAGGCAAGAAGAGGGGAGCGAAAACAAGGTAAGAGAGAAAGAACGGGGGAGAAATGTCAAGAAAGGATATAAAAAAAGGAATTTGGTGGTGCCTGGTTTTGCAGGGCATGTAAGGTAAAAGGAAGGTATGCTAAAACTTTATTGAAAAAGAAACCCAATTTGTTCCTTGATCTTACTTTTAGGACCTATTTTCTTGAATACTACAAACGTAGGCGAGCAAAGTGTCCCGCCATACATGGGGAGTATATAAAATAAGCTTCTGATGTAAAGAATAAGGATGCATTCATGTTTAGAATCGGACGAGAACATGGAGTAAAAGAAAAGACAAATTGCAGGGAGAGGCCGAGGCAGTATTAGAAACAGGCAGTGAGCTAACATGGTTGATCTGTACACCACCCACCATAATGACGAAGGGTTTAAACTAAATAGGGCACTTCCACACAACACACTCAAACTTTGACGTGACATTTCCACTCAACACAGATCCCCTTTACCAGTTCTGAGCAGAGGTGTAATATCCTTACCAAGCAAGAGGGAGTCACATAAGCAACATTTATGGATATTAGCTTTGAAGAAGATAGCATTCCCTGTAAAGGTTTTTCAAGGACTCGATGATTGCATCCATTCATGCAGGAAGTTGTTACGAATGAAAAAACCTGAGCCAAAAGGGTGGCACATTACATCATTCAAATCAGCTTATTAACTGGCATCCAGCTTTTGGAAAAACTGCATTTCAAAAAGAGAAACGACCCGTCTTCGGTGATAACTGGAGCGATGACTGAGTTGAAACCTCCACCTATGTCGACTAAGCTGACGGAATTTGTGAATGGCTCTCACCGATGTTGCCGGGGAGTTTTCAAGGTGGACATCGACGTAATCAGCAAAGATGCATTCATACGCAACCATTATCTGTTATCTTGCTTGAATTAGGGCATTTGTATGTCACTTACACTGGATTTTTAGATAAAGGAAACTGGAAATTGAAAATACGTGGACACAGACATACCTGATCTCATGCCCTATGAACCATGTCAAATCAAATTGCTTGGGAAGAATAATAACAAGGGGATAGCACCAGGCAACATAAAATGTCTTCAAATAAGGCAACAGAATCAACCCCTTCTTGAAATTAGAGACCTACGGACATCTTGATTCTAATTATCGTATGACTGACCTTAACAATAGATGGATTCGGTCCTTTCTCCTATCCTAGTCTAGACAGCACTGACATACAAACATGGCTTTGGGAACCCATTGAGGGCTGCATCCAAGTGTCTGCATCTCCATACTCACTCTCTGTCTGCCATCTGTATGAGTGTGCACATGGCTGAATGTGTGTGCTCTGGGTGTGTGACTCATACTCAGCATGGCTGAGTGTCTGTGTGTGGCTGTCTATCTTTCTTCTTCTCTCAGACACCAAGCCCGAAGCAGCGTTTGAACTTTCAATGGATGCGAACGCAGCCTCAGCTTCCGTGGATGCCGGCGCCGGCTGAATCCCATCTCCTGGATGCAGGTGCTGAACTTATTACCGGTGATGCTGGCAATGGTCAAAGTCCCATAAGTCTCCGCACCACAGCATGTTTATCTGTGTCTCATCTGCCCTCTGTCGTCAGTGGCACGCTCCGATAACAGCTAGTTGTACTTTTTTGTCCCTCTTGTTGAACTGGCCTTCTCAAATCATTGTTTAAATATTTATTAATACCAATACTTGATGCGGTATTATGTCTTTATATAACAATTGATTTTCTTCTGCTCGTCAAACGGTTTAGAAACAGACTAGAAAAAGAATTATTTAAAAAAATAGTCCTGTAATTAGCCGACATTGCTCAACCTCCTCAGGACATATGGTTTAGCTTTCACAATGGAGTGCTGAAATGATGCAATTCGATCACATCGAAACTTTGGTGAAACATCTTTGTGCTTCACATTTTACTGCGAAACTGTAAAAAGTCTTGTCTTCCATAATATTCCCTCTTTAACACTTGAAAACTGAATCTCACCTCACACTTGTCCACGCTGCCAACTATCATCCCTGACTTAAGCTTTGGATCAGGATTTTTCCCTGAGATTGTCAAATATGGTTTTACTGTAATTCAGCCGAATAATCCTTTAGTGTGTACCCACCCTTAGATGCTGGAGAAGAAGGCTTGACTACAAGCTCACTGGTTCAAATCATCACACAGTCTTGGAAAATATGAACAGGGAAAAACGAGGGAGTAACACTTGCTTTCCAGAAAACCACCAAGATGCCCTCGAGCAAAGTATTTATGCCCAAAGTGCTCCATTTGAGCTTCTCTGTGGCCAACAGTAGGGAACTGGTTTCACTGGCAGCTTCCATAGGGGAATCTGTGTATTTGTATATGTCTGTGAAAGACAAGAGGAGCTGAGGGAGAAAAAAAAATCATCTATGAAGAATGGAAGAGCCTGAGAGCACGCTACTGTGGAGTTCCTTACTTTGTATACACACGGCGAACAGGGCGCAATTCATAACTGAACTTTGGATTTATCTTAGCTTTGGTTTTAATATGCATACTTCTCCTTTCCTAGAAAGTGCTTCTGAGAAGGCCCTTAAACAAGAAGCCAGCAGTTGGGATAGGGAGTACAAATCCAATAATTTTAAAATAAGTCAGAGTAAGGGTAAGAAAATGATACTTCTCAAACACTATGCCATTTTATTTGCTGAGTCCAGAGAACAAGATCTCGTCATTTTAAGAGGCAGCTATTATTTCATAAATCTACTCCTGCGATCCTTTCCAAGCCACCGTTTTGGAGAACAATAAAGGTTTTGAGTAGCTACAGTTTTTTAGTATTTGCAGTTAAAGTGGGAGCCACCCAGACCCAGATGCATACCTATACGGTGACGTTCTCACTGATTGAAGGCTTTCAACCTGCCAATTAACACTACCTCCTCCTCCTCCTCCCTGAAAGAGTCATATTTGCAAATGCACAGATCTACGCACTCGTTGTTTTTCACCAAAGTTCTAGTTTTGACTTCGCAGATACTCAACGAACGTGCAGAGAGAGTAACCAAAACAGGTTAACGATTACAGATCCAGAATGACAGACATAACAGGAGAAGCAAAAGACAAAAGATGAAGACAATGACTTTTAATCTGCATTATACTCTCTGTTACAACATGATTTATAGTGGTGACTGGCACATAGCAAAGTGAGTCACCCACACCATCTGCCCCTTCCTACCTCACCTCTGCCAGCATGCCTGTGTCTAGCTGCCTGTACCCTCTCTTTGCTCACTGGTGCCCACGCTTCATCAGCACTCCTCCCAGGGGTGATGGATGGCCCGTCCATACTTCCCAATGTCTAAAGCCAGCTTCTTCCAGACCACCTCATTTCTCCAATATTATTAAATCTTACCCTTTTCCTCTGACTCACCCCAGCCTCTCGTCACAACCATGACCATTTCCCTAGCCCTACAGCACAATGGTCGGCACCATTTATGGTGCCTGACAAATTGCCCTACGTCATCTTCTCCCATCCTCAATCTAAGTTCCTGCTTCTGTTCTGTAGCCAAAACTTTAGCCTCGATTTCAACTCTTCTCATTCTGAGTATTCACATCAACTTTTTAAAGATCTTTACTCTTTTATTTGTTGATGGCAACTATCCTTTTTGCTCTCTTTATTGTTGTCGTCTCCTCCTCCTCCTCACCATTTTGAAAAGAACTTTATGAGTTCATCTTGACCTTAAGCACGGTGCATCATTGATTTCCCAGCAATACATTACCTGATGTAATTCGCTTTCCTGCATCTCAATTTGATCTCAAATGTCCCAATACAAAGGTAAGGTCTGTAACTTCATGCATAGCAGATACTTCATGTATGTGAGCACAGTTACTGATGTATCTGCTGTCTGTGGCTGCATGGATATAGAATCTCAGTTCTGATGTTCCTGCATGTATCGATTAGTCTGTCTGATTGTGTGTACAGGCTTTTCTACTTTGTCCATGAAGGTTAGCAGACTTGGAAGGCTAGAAGGTCCATATTGTTGGGTGTTCATGTTCTTTTCAAGTAGAAAGTTGACGCCACATTAGTGTCCATTTCTGCACGTAGAGTATACGAACACAAACAAAGAAGACACACATGCGCTAACCCACGCAGAAGACCTGGTGAGCACGCATTCAGTTGCCTTGCACGACAAAAACACACAACGCCCATGGCTGCGCTTGTACAGAAATGCACTTAAGTATACCATCCACTTAGATGTGCACACTCAATAGCCTTAGCTTAAGTGTAGAGACTGACATTAAGTAAGGCAAAAAAAAGGAATAAATAATACTTAGTTATGGCACAGAGGAGAAAAAACATTGACTTTCATAGAAATGAGCTCACTCTTGTAATTTAAATATCTCTACCTGTGTAGACCTCTGCTTCTGATGGATCCTCCACTCGTTTATGCTGGATGATGTAGTCAGAAACTTTGCAGCCGATCAGAGGCTCCACATCCATCCACTCCAGGGCCACCATTGTGCTCGAGGGCTCCAGGTAAGGGGCTAGACGCAAACTAATGGAGCAACATAGACAAGACAAGGTTTAACAAAATGGAAATAAAATGCAGTATAAACAATGAGAAAAAAAAAAAAAGGCTACCACAACTGTTCTCATCTGGATTGTCAAATACAATTTTGCGTGTTCTGTGCTTGAAAGTATTGACCTACGTCTAGAACGGATAAGCAGGAAGCCCATGTGGTCGTTATTGTGTTGGAGTAGAAACTGCTGCACTTCTGCTTTTTTCTCACCCGACAACTAGATAGCAAACAGTGACTTCGAACAAAGCAGCATTCCGATGCCACATGTTCTCCAGCAGTGTTCTCTGTGCAGTTTTTCCTCTTTAATCCCTCAAAAGAGATAAAAGAACAACATTTCCATTTTGCCTGCCCTCCAGCTGTGTCTGTGGCAGTGGCATGAGAGAGGTAGGCTATCCCTCTCTCATAAAAAAAAATGTGCTGCTCAGTTTCATCTTCATACACCATAATATTAAGTACTGCAGGTTTTAATGTGCCTGACACTGGCCAGAGTTGGAGATTTGGCTGCTGCAGTGACTCGTCACTGGCCCTTTCGTGCCAGGGCATGGACCCAGGGAGAGCTTAACCAAAACTCTGGTTGTGGCACCACGCCCTTCTTCTCCAATTCCACAACCACAATCCACAAACAAAACAATACAAAAAACAGGCATAAAGTGTGTGTTTGTGTGTGTGTGTGCGTCTCAGGCTACTTGTGCAATACTTGGACAGCATAATCTGTAATCTACCTCAAGTATCAATGCGTATGTCCCAGATGCTGAAGAATTAGGAACAATCTCAGCTTAAGGTCGATACAGTAGCTGTTCTGGAGGTTGTGATCATATCATACGATCTCCATCAGTAGACGGGATTTGTCCAGTTTTAATGGATTTGTAGATGCTCGAATTTCCATTTTTTTCTGAGTGCTTTGCAGGCTTCTCTGGCTTAAAAGCCAAGGTTCAGTGTTTTTATACTTGACCTTGGAAACAGCATGTATTGTAACACTATATATTCAGGCCCACAGGGACAGTAGTCCATTGCATGATCATATGACATGCACTAGCCCACAAAGCTTTTTTCCCCATGTACAATCATTACAGAGAAACAGGTGCTAAACAAAGAATAGATAGAACTGTTTGTGGTATCTTAAAGAAAGAAAAAAAGACACTAATAAGTCAACTTGACACCATCGTCTTTGGTCTGCACAAAAGTACAGATTTTGGCTGCAGTTTATAATGCATGCCGTTTCATTAGATCTCTGCACTAAATTGTATTCTTGTCCCGATGCCACATTCGACAGCATTTACAGCCTAAACCTACCTAATATGCAAATTTTTATTTTCAATCTGAAATGAAAAGTTTTTTAATTGTAGCTTTATCCTCTTGCCCTTTCAACTTCCTGTTTCTTTTTAAAAGTTCTCAAGGCAACAATCGCTGGGGCGGATGACTCACAAAAGCCTCAAGAGTATTATTAGGACACCTTGAATGAGAGCATGTTCTTTTCAGAGGAGTGTAAGGGCCGACTGACAGTTATTAGAACTTCAGGGACTGTGCTTGTGTCTACAACTTTCTCGAGTGCCCCAGGAGTCAGCAGAGACAGGTATGTGCGTGCGTGCGTGCGTATCCACGGGCGTATGTGAGTGTCCCCGCAGTGCATCGGTGCATGCATCCATAAAACCTCTCTTGTGCATGAATTCCTAGGTGTCATGGTGTCACCTCACACTTACATTGGCTGCCTGAGGGGGCTGCAGTTAGGCAGGCCATCTTTGCTGAAGGCACTCAGGTCACAGCGACACCAGTTATCAATGACATCGCCCTTTCCAGCACACCAGTATGAGCTCATTGTGGCGCTCTTGAAGGCCTGTAAAGGGTAACAGGTGAGAGAAATGCAATTATCTCTTGGAACATGTGCTCCCTGTCCATCTACGCTTACCCCACCCCCCCATCTCCCACCCCGCCCACCTTCTCCTTCTCCACCGGTGCCCTCCATATTCCAGCACACACACAGGCATACGTCCAACTTCTGTACATATGGTGACTTTCCACTAGCGATATTCATTTTCTTTGGACTATCCACTGAAATTACCTTTGGGTGCTAGCATATCAAACCACTGCTTTATAGCCTCCTGAAGAACTCAGGAATGGCCGAAACGTCCTTGCTTTGCAAAAGTGACCAGAATTCAAAGTCGGTCTCACAAAGGTAGAAGTAGAGGTACGCACACAAACCCTCCCGACACACACAAAGTGACCTTTTCTTACCCACTGTTCCCAATTACCAGGAGGCAGGAACGTCTCACTAACGTCGACAAGCGTACGCTGTGATATCGTAGATGCACTGTGACTTTTATGATAGAAGTGTGAAAGCTGCGACACTCCCCGCCTCCCCTCCTTCTATGTGTATGTTTGTGAGATCTGCCGGTGTCGCTGTCGTTCGGACTGTGAAGCGGATGGAGGGGGGCGGGTAGTGAGATATTAAGAGGTGACATCATCTCCTAACATCTCCTTGTGCTACTTCATTAACGGGTGAAAGAAAAAAATCAAAGGCAGAAGCTCAGTCATCCTCTAAAAGGCAGCAAAATGCCAATATAACCGTCAAAGCAATAAAGTATAATGTCAGGGCTTTCCCTAAAGCCACAGGCATGATAGAGAGCGAGTTCAAGGGAGTTCGCGAGCACTCTGGCTCCCCCTGTCACACTACGGATCAATGGAGCACTCAGTTATTTATGTGCTCTAACTGGTTGGCAGTGCTGCTGCCTCATGCAGACTACTTTGGAGATGTGCTTGATCATGGTCACAAAAATAGGACACTGGAACCATGCGGAAACATTATCATTGGGTACCAGGCATCCAACAAAAAGCAGAGAGGAGCCACTCCTTTGTTCCAATACACTATGACTTTCACTTATCCGAAAGCAAAGCAACTGATGAGACCACACACGTCTCGAAGACAACTGCGCACATGCAGTACGTACACATGGGTACATACAACCGCGCGCACACAAACTCCAATTAATGATTGGTTTCCACACTTGGCTGTTTCATTTCGCTGGAGAAATGCCAAAGAAAATTTCTGCAGTGTGTTGATTAGTGGAAGTGACATTTGAGATGACTTTGGTCGTAGTCCTGACCAGAAAGGCAGACAGCTTAGCCAAAAAAGAGTCAGGGTATGCACTCAGAAGCTGATGTTAGCATTTCCACAACACTGCATTGTTAGCTGTAAAGGAGGCTCAACAGACTTTCATGGGAACTGACTTCCTCCAATACCGCTTGCGTTCACTCAAGGCAAAGTACCTTGAGAGTGCAAGTGACCTAAATGAGCAGCAGAGGAAAGAGTGAGGGGGGGAAAAAAAAGACACTGAGACATGAGAGACCAAAGAAAATAGGACAGTAAAAAATCAACAAGACGAACAAGGAAACAAAGGTGTGAAAAAGGAGACTTCCGACTCTCAAAGCATTCCCCCACTTTACCGGGGAATGGATCCCTCAGCAGGCAAGACTTTCTCATTATATATCCTCCAATACAAACCCCTCTAAATGAGCCTGCTGAATGAGCAGTTATTATAGGGGGTAGGCAAGCACTGTAATCCATGGCCATATAATAACCCCCTGGAAAACCAAAAAGGTTATTATGTTTCTCCCTCCTTGCCTGAACCCATGTGGCTAACTGCTGCCAGAAAACAACAGCAGCAGGAGTCTTGCCACCTCATGTCAATGGGAAGCAGGCCACAGACAAAGGCAACACGAAAAAACCTGGACTCAAGGTATATGCACGCACACAGACTAGACAAATATGAGAAATGACTTCCGATACCAGGGGCGAAAGAGAGAAAGACCACAGGACCGCCATGCGTTTACCACCACCAGATTCCTAGGAAAACCCCATATGGGTCTGTGCGCTTGATTGCATGGCTGCACATGTGAAAAACAGACAAAGCGATTACCACCGTGTTTATGTTTGAAGAGTAATGCAAGCCAGTCTCCACTGGGTAAACAGGGAATCTAATTGTGGTTTAGGGAATGAGGTGGGGAGCTGGGTGGAGGGCACAGGAGGTAAAACAGAGATGAGGATTTACAGAAAGGCAAGAAAAAGTGATAGTTAGCTAATACATGCAAAGTGATAATATGTCAAGTGTGTGGCGGCGAAGACAGCAGTAAGTCTTGTGGGTGCATGAGAGAGAGAGAGAGAAAAAAAAAGGAGTGGGTCAGTCAGGAAAATCTTTTACTAGGATGAACACAACACTGAAAGGCCTAGGTCAGACTACCTCTATGCTCAGTGCAGTTACTAAATACGTCACACTTGACAAGAGGAGGCTACTCTATCCTTTATTGATTAACCACAGATCGTGCATTTCCCAGAACACTACAAATCCATACACATTCTGTGTTGACCAGATATGGGTCGGGAACAAACCGTATCCATTAGGCTTCATATTAGAAAAGCAAGTGTTTTGACAAAGACGCTCCTGTCTGAGCACTGACTGTAACAGTGTAAGACAGCTTCTGTGCACTCGTGACGGATTTGCTTTCAGGAACTGGTGATGCCCCTACTGTTACAATAACACATGGTTCTACCGTTTCACAAATATGCCACAATTCATCTCCACTGACCTTATCGATACTGAACGAATTGAGCTGAAATGTAATCACTGCCTGCTTTGAACAGAAGACAAGAAAGACCAGCGGATGGCAAGGCCACTGAGCATCAGCAACAACTCCAGCCACAAATTCCAGGCCTTGACGTCATTTAGACCTTGCAGACTCACTGGCACCAAAACACAATTTGGACCTTTCACTTTCGTTGAAGCCTGTCGTGACTTACAAGAAGGCAAGGGAGGCCATTGTGACCTCTTTAATGTATTAATCTGTTTGTCTAGTCTACGCTGACCATATTACTGTCCGTATTCAGAGGCTAATACACAAAAACACTGGCCAGCTGGCCCACAGTATTGATTTATAAGATAATCACCAGTGGTGGTAAAGAGTCTAAGTCAGCACACACAGCACACCATCATGGTGTCCTAAGTGTGTGCGTCTGTGTATGTGTGTGCGTGTCTGTGTGTGCATGCGCATCAACGCATTTATGTGGCCTTTCCAATCATTCAAGGCTAATGGTGTTAACAAAGGAACCAATGGGCTGCTTCTAGGAACCTTGTCAGAGGTAGTACTTCCAGGAAATGGGACACTAGGGGCAGTTTGAGGGTTGGTTCACCCAGAGGTTGATGGGGGATTGCCATGTCATTCAAGAACCCTCAAACACTATGTGGGGCAGCGTTTGTTGTGTACCACCTCGGTCTGACGGCTATATCGGCCAATCTGACCCATCAAGCATGGCAAATGAATGGATGGTCTGCTATCTTACTTTGTGTTACAAAACAACAATGTGGCTCAACAGCTAAAGAAAGCCAACAGAAACGAGGGAGAAAACAAAGGGAAGAAGTTATTGTGTGATTTAAAACCAAAGACAGCTAAATCTTGAATTATGAATTGTGTTTTTATTTTCTTATGCACTTAAGGGTTTAATTATTTTTGATGAATCGAAGGAAACAGCTTGCGTGCACGCGATCTTTTTTTTTGTGTCCAACGGTCTGTTATTTAGACAAAACATATTGTCCTTGTTCTATGTTTAAAAAAGAAAACATTCTGATTTATTTAGGGCTAGTATGAGTCTTCAGCAGTCTGTGTTGAGCAAATCAACCAGATCAACAGGCTTTTCAGTATAAAAGCTTACAGAACATATTTCCCACTACATTGGAAGCACACTGGGAATGTATCTCTCAATGACAAGCGTGACGATTACAAAAAGCAAAGCTGGTTCCAATGTTTAAGAGAGACTTGAAAAGCTGCAAGCTTGTCCTTTAATTATCAATGCTACTTTGAACTATTCATCGTCAGAGCACATAAGCCAGATGAGCTCTAAAGTATTGTTAGGGCCGGTTCAGTTGGGTCTTTCTAAGACTTGTCAGGGTGGTCAATTTATCTGTTAAACAGTTTTGTCTGTAGCCTAAAGGCCAAATCTACACTACTGCTGATGTAATTAATGCTTACTGGGTGTTGACAGGAACATAATATATACTGGCCACATAGAGCTTTTATGAATCTGTTTAATGATCTACTGTATAGGAGCACTCTCCTTGGTACTGAAGCTATGTTCCCCGAAACAAAACTCTATTTGTGCATTAGACTGTGAGTCTCAGGTTTAGCTCGAGTAGGTTTACATCAATACTGAAATAACAGTGTTTGAAATACAGCCCTTTTAACACGTAATTCCCAAATTGCAAGGGTTCAAAAGTAATTGGACACTTTGCTACTAAAGGTTTCTGCATCATTTTGCTATTAGTTCGAGCAGAAAAGCGCTCATATGTGACTTAGAACTCAACAGAGTTTCCATCTAGATTAAAGCAGAGTTGTATGCCCATGTAAAGATATTACAATGCAAGTGAGGAACGTAAACTAAAGAGGGTTAAAAATGAAACATTTCAATGCCAGGAATCTGTCAGCTGTGATAAAGGCAGTTGGTCTGCAAAAACGACAAGGTTGGCACGACTGATTTGCACAAGGAAAAAGCAGAAAATGACTTTCTTCTTCTTAATGCATGGTGAAGAAAACACCCTCTATACTTGCTCTAGACAACAAGTCAAGAATGTCTCTGGGAAGCAGATGCACGTCTCCTTGTGAATGACTGAGAGCAGACTTCATAACCAAAACCTCAGAGGATTCAGCGCAAGATACAAACTTCTGGTAAGGCTCAACCACAGAACGACCAGGTTGCAGTTAGCATACTGAAGGAAACCAGTAGAGTTTGGAAGCAAAGTTCTATAGAGTGAAACAAAAAAAAAAAACTTTCTTAAGAGCTAAGTGTGGAGAAAGCTCAACCCGCCACCTCATCATTCAAACAGGATGGTGGTTCTGCTATGGCCCGGGCATGTATGGCTGCCAATGGAACTGGCACCTATACAGGAGCCTTCTGAGTGCTCACAGTCAGCCAAATGCTTCAAAACTCATTGGACGGTATTTCATCATTCAGCAGGACGATGATCCAACACCCTCTTGACTGGCCAAATCAGTCACCGTAGCTCAATGCTGTTAACCTGCCTTCCACCTGCTGAGGACTAAAGGCTTAGAGGCTCCACAACAAGCAAGAGCTTCGTTGGAGAGGACCAATGAAGACAGAAAACGTCTCATGGTGTTAACGGGTTGAAGATCTCAAGCAGTCATTTATTGTAAAGTATCTTCCACAAAGTAACAAATGGGATGATTATTTTTTATTATCTGATGTGTATCTATCCAGTTACTTTAGGCTAAAATGTTGCTATCTTCCACATGGACCATCTGACTCTTTCTCCCTACTTCTATCCCTCCTCTTGTACGTGATGCTGCTACCTTCATGTTGAACCTGCCACCTCCCATCTACCCGGCTGAATATGTTGGAGACACGCCCCCCCACGAGGGGCTGCGGTATTGGGTTACAGCAAGAGCATGACAGCGACCACTCTGCAAGATATAGAGCATTCTGTCCCATTAGACTCACAACCAATTTGTTCAAAAGGTTTGCCATAATTCAGTCACAGCAACACAGGACATAGGACTACTGGCAGGCACCACAGGCACAAGCTTATTTATTTATCCACTGAGGTATTTTTCTCGGGCACTGAAACAGTCTGTGGGAGTCTGTGTGTGTGTGTGTGTGTGTGTGTGTGTGTACTTGCGTGCACCCATCAGGGCCGAAAGCAAGACCACCTTAGTCAAGTCCAATCCAATTCCAAGACTGGTTCCAGTCGAATTCAAGTCAAGACCAGGTTTAAATCATGGCAAGCCAGAGAACAGAGACAAGTTAAGAAGTATTTACTGCTAAGACACAGAGGGAGTAAACCTCAAAAGTATCCTCCCAAATGTAAAACATAATCGTGACATTTCTTGCAGCCAGTATGAAGGAGCTATAAATTTACCTATAAGCAAGTTTTGAAACTATTTTCTACACAGAACTTGTGAAATGAAATTCAGTTTGTATTACAGGGAAGGAATTAAAACAAAGATGCATTTGCTCAGATTTTTGGATAAACAGTACATAAAAACACAACGGAGGGGAATGGAGTATGATATAAACTTTATGACAGATAAAGTCAGACTGTATGTATTTCTTTCTATTTGGTGGTACCAAATTGACAGGCAATTATTCAGTATTGACTGATCGGATCAGTCTTAAAGGTATTAGTTTCCTCAAATTCTTAACTCGTCATTGCTCATGTCAGTCATGTACAAAGAAGTACTCTATACCCCATTCTCCTCTTTGACAGAGCTGTACAGAGAAAGCTAAGAAGAAGGAAGCCAGTCCACTGTTTGTACCACTTAATTCTGTTTTCGTGGTCTTCACGGGGTAATTTCGCACTGTTACCAAATCCCCCTCTGGCTTGACATGTGATAGATGTGAAAGGAACAAGACATGTCCTGTCAAACAGTCAGGCAGCCAGAGGGGGAGGTCACTGAAAGATGCAGGTATGGCTTAGAACAGGAGGGAGGTAAGAGAGTGATAGATGTGTGGCAGCCAGGTAGTGGGCACACACAGCATCCACGCAGGTATGCACATCCAGATATGATCTCAGCCCACCATAATCATAAACCGGACAACTAAGACTCTATTCTGATTGGTTCCGCGGGTTTAAGGTAAAAGAAAAAGGACCTCATCTCGGAGAAAGCTTTTGCAACATGGCAGCTGTCTTTCCTGATAGACCCAGCCAAGTAGAAAGATAGTCTCAAGCAAAAAATTGTGTGTGTGAGAGAGACAGACACACACATAAAGACGGAGAGAGATCGAGGGAGGGAGCGGTTGTGCGTGTGGAGGAGCAGGTTGTCGCTCGTCTTTAATGCAATATACGTATGTGCCATTTTGACTAGCAGCAGCTGTGGCCAAGAGAAGAAGAGAAAGCGAGGAAAAGAGGAGCAGAGTGATGGACTCCCCTCCCTCCCAAGAGGTCGATGACATCAATAAGAAGCTAATAATCCTGCCTCAAGCTACCTCAGATGGGCTTGCCAGAGCGATCCACTGCAGTCTACCCCTTTTCCTCCTCCTCATACATCTCACTCTCTACATCCCCAGAAGACCAGGGGTGGGTAGAGGGAGAGAAAAGGAATGGATAGCGAGGTGTTTGGAAAGAGAGGGAAAAGAGACATTTTGCTCTTCCTCACGTTTAGGTATTGATGAGGCCCACTAGGGGCCGTCTGCTATTGATTGTGCCTTCTTTTCTTTGGGACTGTGGTGCTTGTTATGGGAGGCACGTACAATGTTGTGTATGTGTGACCATGAGTGCATATATATATATATATACACACACACACACAGACACACACACACACACACACACACACACAGACACGAGCGTAATTTCAGAAGGTAAGGTAATTAGATGCTTGATTAGAGGGAGCATGAACCAGTCTGCTCGCTATGTCAGCCGTGCTTGCATACGTGTCTGCTGGGTGTGAGTCACCTGCAAACACCTCTGCGTTTGCTTCAGCAACAGACCACATGCGCCAGATCTTAGGTAGCGAGACAATGTCAGGAGGAAGCTCAAACACAGCAGAATGTGGTCAAGTAAATGTCAAGAGAAGCCAGAGCCCCCTCCTAAATTAGCTTATGGAAAAGAAATCTGATATGATTAACTTTGACTGCAAAAAGATCCAAAGACTCCTCATACAGGATGAATCATAAACACAGTATGTGGCCATTAGGCTGATATTACATTCAGCTGTGTATGCTTGTTTAGACACACACACACAAATATATCTCACACATATACACATCGACTACCCCACAAGAGAAAACCATGATGTCATCTTTTTTATGCCCTCTGTATTACAGTGCTCGTTTGCCGTGGTCAAAGTTAACCAACTCATGCCACCTAGGGGCGAGCGGTCGCAACTGCATCGCTTAGACGCTTCAGAGGACAATGAATTTGTACAGAGTGAAAGGATTACGCCACCATCACATGGCGACGGATTGTATAGGATTAAGACGTACTAAACAGTGATATACATGCCCCTAAACTTGCAGAAGACAGGGTTCAAAGTTGTAGCTTTTGATTGCAGATGTCACAGTGATTACATGCAAACTTGAGTTGTTGTAGGTTATATCATACAAAAGACCCATTCATAAAATGTCAGAATGAAAAAGAAATCAAGAATTGAAGCATATCATTGAGTTTTTCTTTAAAAAATACACCTGATGATAAAAAAAAGGTTATTCCTGAATGTGTGTTATTGTTGCTTCCAGTGCTTATGTTGATGCATCACATCTCTTCACTTGTTTCCCTCTGACATTCATTGGTCACTTCCTAAGCCTGCCCCTCTCCCTTCACACACATCATCATCCGCAGGCACGTGCACACAAACACTCACACACACACACACACACAGTTGCTACTCCCACGCTGCTCCCTCACCTCTTTGGTGACGTTGTCTTGGACCAGGCTGTAAAGGGGCACGATGCGGCTGACTTCCAGCAGAACGGGGATGGGGGAAGGCTGCTCTCCGCTCCTGCTGTTACCACTGTGGCCTCTGCCTGACACTCCCCCCATCACGGCCTGGTGGTGGCACAGGTGGCAGCCAGCTGGACAGCTGCCCTTCTCCTCGCAGCGGATCTCCACGCCATTCACCATGTCATCAGACAACAGCTGGCTCTTCTGCAGCGCCGACAGGTAGCTGATGAAGGGGACTGACTTCAGCTCACGCCGCCCACCTCCGCCAACTCCCTGGTCTGTCGCCTCTGAAAGGGGTAGGCAGCGGAGTGAAGGGACGATACGTGGGAGGGGATGACGATAAACAGTCAACAACAACAACAACAACAATGATTTTCATTCATTTACATAAGGATGGGGGCGGGTGGTCAAATCATAAATTTATTTTACTTTTATGTGTCCTGATTATTAAAACAATCCCCTTTTCTTGAACTCTCTCATATTTCTTTCAAGAATTCACTTGGTGTACCAAAAGAAGATTCACAATACGCCAGCTGCATCTGCATCAGCATCTGGAATTACTTGCCAGTTAGGGGAAAAAATAAAAAAAACAGAAAAAGAGAAATAACAACAACTAATCCCTCATTGCCATCAGCGTTCATAGACAAAGGAAGAATGGAAGGGAGGAGGGAGGGGGTGTGACTGGCTTCTCCTCCTGAGTGTAAATTACCACTGTTTGATGTTCTCGCCGAAGTTGGGGGGGGGGGATTCTTTTTCATCACTTCCTCTTTAAGCGAGAAAATAACACACCATGCGGAAAGAAGAGGCAGCGACAGAAGCAAGAGGAGGAGGAGAACCAGGAGAGATTGCTACTTGGGGTGTTTGGAGGACAAATCTGGCCACATGTTACCGTGGAGCAGATCTGCCATCTGTGCTGATGTGGCAGATGAGCTCTGTTTAAGAACAGGAGACACAAATGTGGAGTTTGGTTTATGACGCAAAATAGAGAAGTGATGCGTTATCAGCGTGTGCTACGAAATGTAAAGAAACCACGGTCTATGAGAATCTGCAGAATGAGACCCCTGTGTTGAAGTTTAAAACAATCAGTGCAAGGAATCGAATAATCTACACAAAATGCAAATTGCTGAATCTTTGTTGCGCGAAAGAAAAACACGCCATCGGTTCCGATAAATGTTCTAAATGGAATCCACACATCTTCATGGATCAGCGTGATTCAAATGAGTTATTTCCCGCTGACAGTTTTAATAACAGTAGAATCTAACATCATCGATCAAACTGTTCTCGGGAGAAAAAGGACAACACATAAAATGAAATAAAATAAAATAACATATAAATCTTTTTTTTTTCACAGTCTTCTTTATTTCTGTGCAGATTCCCAGTCGTTAAGGTCATGTTAATCCTGGGAGCTCATCAAAAAGCAATTGGACTTCTATTTTAGGTCTCCGTTATTATTAACATTGTGAAGTGACGACACAAAAACTCGAATCTCTTAAATTGTCAAATGCAAAAATATGCTGCAGAATTACTAGAGGTGGGGAGGTTTCCAAGGTTAGTTTAAACTATTTTTATTTGCTAGGGAACAAAAACATAGGTGGTAAATTTACGTGACATTTCAATCACAGATTGAAGTAATAGAGGCCAAATGTCTTCACCTTCTAAACCCAAGGCGTTTTTTTCATGCATTTTTAACCCCTGTCACATTTTTCTTCACTGTGGGCTTATATTTAACTGTAAAGTCCTGCACCTAAATGGCACAAACAAGATGTAGAGAGAACTCGCAGGTTGAATTTCTTTGAGTATTTATTTAATAAAAATTGAAAAGCCTGAATTCAACGTGCACAACATTTTTCCAAGTGCCCACAGGAGTGACCAATACTGGGAAAAATGGTGGCTATTACTACATATATGTTCAATTTGATTCCATACTTGTCTCCTTTCTTTGTAAACATAAGCTGTAGTTCAGTCAAGCTCAGCTGAAAAGTTCCCCAATTTTGGTCACCTAACTGTTGGTCACAAGTGAATCAGTGATGGCTTCATGTTTGAGTGAATGGACACTGAATTTTTAAGAATGTATTTATTTATTTAATCATTGTTCTACAGGATCTGGTGACTGCAAATGGTCTATTATTGGCAAATGTTTAAATGAGACGTGTAAAGTACAGCTGTACTGATGTAGTATCACAAATTTAACTGTATATTTGGTTAATTATTTTTCAGATGGAACCACAAATCACGTGATTAGTTCAAGGACTGTCAAAAAGTTAAAAGTCTGACAAATTATTTTTCTTTTCTTTTTTTTCTTCTTGTTTTTACAGTTTCTGGCTTTGATAAATTGTGTCATTTTGGAATTTTAACTTTTAATAAGTTGTCTATTAAAGACTCCTGAGGGTTGTTTGTGGTGCCGAAAAATTACTGACTGTAAATATATCCAATTTACAGCTGCAAAAAGCTTTTAATGTTACAACACTGACATTGTAATAATAAAATAACAAGCGTAAATCATATTATTACTGAACATGCTGTTTAAAAAGACAAAAGAAATGGGATGGTAAAAGTAAAGTTGCCTTGAACTAACTAACAGTTTAGATTAAACAACAAAGTTTTAACAACACCTGACTTCCACAGTCAGAAGGAAAATTCACCACACAGGAGTTTCCAGAGGAGATTCTATTAAGACAGTACGAAGGAGGACAGCTGATCAAAACCTTCCTAAATGATGACTGAATACAAACTGTGCCTCAGATTACTGGAACTACTAAATTCCCTGAGAAACCATCAAGGACACGACCCTTATGTCCTCAGTGGTAGCCATGATTTTGTGTGTCTAAGAGTCCGTGTATGTACGTCTTCTTGACTTACTCCCTATGTGCCTTTGCACAACACTGGCAAGCAGTTGAAAGGGTGGGTGGTAACTTCATGTGCGACACAATGTAAACAGGCTCAAGGGGTGGCCCAAGAGCCCAATTACATTCACTTCTTGAGACAACACAGACAGAGAAAAGAGCTGTTGTCACCCACCTCTGACAATAAATCCCTCAGGTTGGCCGCCGCAATAGCCAATCTACTTCACTCCTGCCGCCTTTAACTCCTTTTCGCCCCACAGTACAATTGTTTACGTCAATCTAAATGACTCCATTTCATTCTGGATTTGGCACCGTCAAGTGAAGAAGCAAGAGTGACCATCAGAGTTACCCAACAATAAAGGTATCTTGTGGAAAATCTTGTTTTCTCAACTTTATTTTAAATGTATTCTCGATCTTGATAGCTTCTTTGCGCTTTCTTAAAATGCCTTTACTGTAAGTCGGTTTGAGCTGCAAAGTGCATTTCCCTTCCGCGATCACTGAAGTGCTATGCAGGTCTGTTTATTTGTGTTTGTGTACTTTGCAGTTTCACTTAAATTTGACCAATGGTGACACCCTTCACCGACATTAAGACAAATTACACTGAACCACATGCAGTTAAAGGAGTGGCCCGTCACTTTGCCACTTTATAAACTGTGACAACTGTTTGCTTTGTGGAATTAATGTGATCCTTATGTAACACTTGCTGTCATCCATTATAGTAAAGATATAAATGGAGGGAACTTACTAGCCTTTGAATGTCTTTGTACACTGTTTGCAGCATAATTACTTATTACAACCCTTTTTGCCCAGAGTTATGCTGCTCATGAAACAACAACAACAAAAGGATCAGGTGTCACGCAATTTAATACAGATGTTGTTAAATATTGTTTGTATGAGAAGTGAAGTTACTGCTTTAGTAAAATAACTGATCATATACTCTGTTAATTTGGACAGAATTTGCCTCTTGTTATAAGCTAATGGTGTGACAGCGTTTATGCTTCACTGGCCTGTAAATAGCACACAATAACATTTATTAAATCAACATTATAAGATGACTAACACCCTTATATTGTACCTTCCTCTGATACCTGATGATCCAGAAAGCCTAGCTGTTGTTTTAGATTGTTAATGTCAGATGTAGGGTAGCACAAAATCCTCTTCAGCTCAATAACTTAAAATCAGAAATCCTATTATTTAGTCCAGTGTGCTTGGTTGTCTGTCTCTAACTGTAGCCCTGTGATAGACTGGTTACCTGTCCAGGGTATCCCCTGCCTTCACCCTGAGTCAGCTGGGATAGACTCCAGTCCCCCACGACCCTAGTGAGGATTAAGCAGTGTATAGATAATAGATGGATGGATATTATTCAGTCCTCCAAACCCAATCAAATCTCAATCGGAGCACTTCCTTGTGTGTTCATGTGAAACCTGTTGCCTTTAATTTGAGAGCACTATTTGATTCTAAGCTTTGAACCACAGATGACAAAAGTTGACCAGTCCAGCTTCCTTCCAAGAACCATCTCCATCTGTTTATTTTCTCCAGGCTTGACTACTCTATCTTCCTCCTGTCTGACATTAACCAACAGTCACTCCCTCCCCTCCGACCATTTTAGTTCAGACTGCAGCAGCTCAGCTTCTTGATGGGTTTTCGCTGACGACATCACATCACCCCCAATCCAATCTTCTCCCCGTTGGCTCCCCTGTTTGTTTCCGAATTGATTTTATGATTTTACTGATCGCTTTTAACTCCGGTCTGGTTTCTGGCCCAAAAACTACCCAGCAGAAACGTCGACCCCGTATGAACCAGCTCACAGTCTCAGATCCTCAGAGGTGGAGGGGGCCTTTCTGGCTGTTCCAAGGTTGATGCTTAAATCTAAAGGTGACTGTGCCGCTGCCATCGAGGCCCTTAGGAAGGACCTGCCCGAGGAGATAAGCCTCGCACAATCAATGGATTCTTTTAAATCACTGCTCAAACCCCATTTTGATAGATTTGCTTTTATGTGATCTTTTTTATTGCTTTTCAAGGTAATATTGCATTTTGTACTTTTTCTTATATGTCCTCTTCTTGTTTTAACTTTTTCACCTTAATTGCCTTTCTTTGTTTAGCTTTACTGTCTTGTTGTTATTTTTGCCTTCTGGGCATCCTGCACTTTGTAAATTCTTGTTTTTAAAGGTGCTATAAAAATCTAATTAAATCAAATCAAATAAAAAGTGCAATATTCCACACATAAATGTTTCATTTATTTCTATATTATACGGCCCTTCACTCACTTTATGTGCCGGCATGATCATTTTCTCGCAGACTTATTCTGACATCTAGTGGTTGTTCTCTATAATTACTGCCAACGAGCATTTTCACAACATCTGGATATTTTTAAAGGCAGCTGCACAACTTCAGGTTCTAGTTTGTTTACTTGTTCTTTGCAGGGTAGGTGTAACGAATAATATGTCCTCCTGCGAAAACATGGCAAGTTGTTCCTTTTAGGGAACGTTAGTGTATTTATTTAATATTGAAGAAAATGAAGTATTGATGGGGGAACTGTCCAACTTTAATACTGTGTATGTAAATCAACAGGATTCAATTTGCCATTTGTTAATAAAGAAAGTTGGAAATAAGGTAAATAAAATTCAGTCACAGATGAAATTTCATGAACTACATCCCAACAGTTATTGTGACAAATGTAGGCCAAAACAGATTTTTAAAGGTGTATTGTATAGTTTACATAGTCTAGAGCTGCTTTTATCTGGTTTAAACAGTTATAACATGCAAATACACATAACTTTATATGGTGGTGACAGAAAAAGTGTGCCTTTGTTAAATTGCAAAATTCAAGTGAATAATTGTTTTTAAAAAAAGAAGTTTGCAGTTTATTATCTAATACAGCATGACTTAAGGATAATTATAAGCAATCTAGTTTCTGATGTTCAGGCTGTAAGTGTTTGTCTAGACAGTGTTTACTACAATTTGATGGGTGAGGTGGATTTTATAAAGAAAATGAAATAGATTATACATTTTGCAATTATTCCATGGGCTGAAACTTTTTAAAATATCACCCTCATGAATGAAATTAAGTCATTTTGATGCAATTATAACACTTCAGTCATGGTGTAGAAGCTTCACTACTTCATGACAGGTGGAGAACTGCATTTTATGTGTTGAGTTGGTACTTAAATTTCCTTCTTAATGAACAACCATCTTTGACCCATGACTCCCTGCCAATGCCAATGTAATATAATATAATATTTCTGATGTGGTTTATTTATTTTTTAAATGTAATTTAATTTAATTATATCTAATATTATTGTTATTATTTCAGTTGTCTTGATATTAAATACTCAGTGAGCTTTTGAATTGCCCCTAAGAGATAAAATTATTTGAATTGAATTAAATTGAATTAAAGCTATGTCAACCAGGAAAAGCAACTATATGGGTTAAGTCTAAGGAACAAAGCAGGTAAAATAACGCAAAAACAGGCAGACGATCGCTCCTAACTCACTTTTTTCGGCACAACACCTTGAGCACATCGCATGGAAGTGTGGTGGATCTGCAGGACCTTGGCGGAACCTAACGTGACGTGCGAACCCGCCCATCAGCCAATCAGAGCAGCGCTCAGCCTCGCCGCCGTGCGTAACACGTCACGACGTACGTGAAGTCGTCAACACTGCAGTCTTTCACTAGCAGCTGCAGTAGCAGAGACGGCAGCACGCCCACCAAAACCTCGATACTCTCAACCAGCAAACACAGAGGAAAAGGTAATGTTCTAAGGCAAAAAAGGAAGGGAAAAAAAGTCAAAAGAGAAACATTAAGAGGAGTTGCATTGCTTATTTTTTGAATGCACGTCCTTCAAAACGAGCCCAGTCATGCTGGTAAATAACACTGTCGCGTTAAAATGTGTTGTTTTGTGCGGAGGCCTTCCGATTTACTTGTCGTTTGTGAGTCTGAACTGCAATGTCAACCCGTGTTAAAGCAACCAGAGAGCATGGTAGTGCCGTTAGGTGTGAGCTAATGCGCTGGCTTATCACATTGCTCGTCATTATCATTGCATGGCACGATCGTGTGTCAGTTAGCTCACCTGCAGCAACACCGATACTAGCTAAACAGCACTCGTCTGTTAGCTCATCTACCGTTGTCACCTCAAATCGGAAGCTTATTGTCGTTGTCAGTGCAGTCAGTTGTGACTAATTTGATCTTTGCCATTGGGAATAACACGTCCTGTAGACTTGTCGTCCGTTTCTCCTTGCGTTCACGTGAGCTACCAACTAGCTAATTTGAAACACACTAGCTTGCTGTGCTAGTGACAGCTCTCCTCATACTTTGCCCCGCAAATGAGCCTCAAACTGGTTTACTACCGTCAGATTCATTGCAATGTCATTGCGGTGACAGCTACTGCATCAGATGAGCGTCTGTCTTGAGTAATTTGATCATGAGTCGCCACTCTGCTGCGCCCACTATAACACTGAACTGTGAAGCATAACAAACTGATCATGATGGTGGTGATGCTCAAATTCTCGCCTCAGTCGCGTGACATACTTGACTCTCACACAGAATGGTTAAGTATTACAAAACTTGTCTTTCTTTCCCTTCCTTCTCCCCACTCCAGGACCATAATGGCGGCTGCATCCCCCCCACTAGACCCAGATCTAATGAGAGAGGTTCTGGAATGCCCCATCTGCCTGGAGACCTACAACCAGGAGCAAATGAGACCCAAACTCCTGCAGTGTGGTCACACAGTGTGCAGGCAGTGTCTGGAGAAGCTGCTGGCTAATACCATCAACGGCGTCCGCTGTCCCTTCTGTAGCAAAGTGTCCCGAATGAGCAGCATTTCCCAGCTGGCTGATAATCTCACCGTGCTCAAGATTTTAGATTGCACTATATCCTGCAGTGCTGCTGCTGCTGCTCTAATGTGCAAGTCCTGCTGCAACCGCCTGCCACGACAGTACTGCCACGACTGCGCCACAGTTCTCTGTGAGCTCTGTAAAATGGAGGATCACCTGCATCAGGGCCATTCAGTCCAGCCGATAAGGTTGGCAGCCGAGCAGCGTCGTAAAGAACTGGGTGGTAAACTGGCTGCTCTCCGTGATGTCATCGAAGAAATTCAGAAGAAGAAATCAGCGATTGAAAACATTACCAAGTCCTTGAGGCTAAAGTACCGAGCAGTTCAGCAGGACTACACCACAGCTGAGCTACGTCTTCAAGAGGAGCTCACCAGATCTCGAAGGACATTCGCAGCTTCCATGGCAGAAGTGGAAAAACTCAATGCACAAGTCCTGGAGGAGCAGACGTATCTCCTTAATATTGCAGAGGTAAAAGTGGTATCACGCTGTGATTATCTGACCATGCGTGTGAGGCAGAGCGATATCGCCTTGCTGAAGGATGATGGCGGAAGCAGCGATGATGAGGAGCTTGATCTGAGGAGCAGTTTACCCACAATGTTTCAGCTGCAAGAGCCAGAGCTGGTCAAAACAGAGCACTCTAAGCCTGTAGAAATAGGCCAAGTGACCACAAACACTTACACTGTCAATACAGACGATGAGGAGAGTGGGTTAGAGATTGCACTTGAGAGTGATGTTGACGGAGTAGCCGGAGCAGTAGGGGCTACAGGTGGAGCAATGGGGGCTCCAGTGGATTTGTACCGAGATATTGACATGGTTACAGCTGTAGAGGAGGCAGTGTGTGGTTCACCAGGCAGCTTTAAGTCTAAGTCCATGGATGCAGGAGGGGGATCGCCTGGGGCAGCTGGAGCAACTTCAGGGCCACCAGTCTGCCAGTTTGTGAAGAAGATGGGCTGTAAGGGAACTTTACCTGGCATGTTCAATTTACCTGTCAGCATCTGCGTGACGGCACAAGGTGAAGTACTGGTAGCCGATCGCGGGAACTACCGGGTCCAGATTTTCAATCGCAAAGGTTTCCAACGTGAAATCAGACGCAATGCCAGTAGCATTGACAACTTCGTCCTGAGCTTCCTCGGCGCTGACCTTCCTAACCTCATCCCCTTATCCATCGCTGTGACTCCTCAAGGCCTGATCGGCGTCACTGACAACTATGACAACTCCGTTAAAGTCTACACCATGGACGGGCACTGTGTGGCTTGCCACAAGAACCAGCTGATCAAACCCTGGGGCATCACTGCCATGCCATCAGGCCAGTTTGTGGTGTCAGACGTGGAAGGTGGCAAGCTGTGGTGTCTAGCAGTGGACCGCAACGTCGGCGTGGTCAGCTACAACCGACTGTGCTCTGCTGTCCGGCCAAAGTTTGTGACGTGCGATGCAGCTGGAACAGTTTATTTCACCCAGGGCCTGGCTCTGAACTTTGAGAAACGCCACAATGAGCCACACCTGGAGGGCGGCTTCTCCATCGGGTCAGTGGGTACCGACGGCCAGCTCGGCAAGCAGCTCAGCCATTTCTTCTCAGAGACAGAGGACTTCCGCTGTATCACTGGCATGTGTGTGGACGCCAATGGGGATTTGCTGGTTACAGACAGTGGCAGGAAAGAAATTCTCCAGTTCCCCAAAGAAGGTGGATTCAATATTCTAATCCAGGAGGGGCTGACCTGCCCCGTGGGAGTGGCCACAACCCAGAAAGGACAGCTGCTGGTGCTGGATTGTTGGGACCACTGTGTCAAAGTCTACACCTACATTCAGAGGAGGCATTCCTCCACTTCCTAGAAGAACAATCCAGTCTAATTGCCCATGCGCTTGAGAGGGTTTAATAGGTATGTTTGAGTGGTTCTGTGTGGAAGCTTGGAAAAGGAAGACACACACTGTTATTCGTCACTTTAGTTTAGCTGCAGTCCAGACTATTTTCACTCCAGCTTCCATTGAGTTCGTAACTGAATGTTTTTAATCAGTTCAGGTTCAGTTTGGATCCTACTGGATTTTGATTTAATACCTCAAAATTTAATCTGGTTATTTTAATGGATCATAACAGTAAGACAGACCTTGCAACATTTTTAGATCAAAGGAACTGGCAAGTTGTCATATTGGACTAAGCAGAAGGAGCCATTCATGTCAAAGCTACTGAGGCACAAAGTACAGATGATTTTCCTTCCTCTGTTATTGGCTGCTTTATCCACCATTCAGCCTGACTGTGCTTGATGCATGGCTTTCACTGATTTGGCTCAGCTTTGCACCAGGAAAAAAAAAAAAAGAAAAAACGGGAGGAAGAAGAGCTGAAAATGAACATGTATTTGCATATGAAATAAAGCATACCAAGGCTTTTGGCCTGTGAAGCACTTTATTATCGACACGCCACTGTTTCCAAGTGTTAGGTTTTAGTAGCACAGACTTACGTTGATGTTGCTGAATGCAGCTGGCAGCTTTAAAGTTTACTGGCAATACAGTAACCAAGTACCAGCATTCATTGAAATTGCATTCAGTAACATTCAGGGAACATTTAATGTTGGATATTAAGTTATCTACAGAAAAAAGAAGGGTTTAACTGCAAAATCACAACATGATGTGCCGTGGGAGAAAATATGGGGCAGTCAGTGCTGATAAGATCATGTACTGGAGTTCTGTGGATTTATGTTTGTTTACTCATGTCGTCGGGGAAACATCTTAATGTTAGATGTTAAATACGTTTGCTTATTTAAGGGTAGCTGAGTTAATGGAATCAGAAGGGTTTCTGATTTTTATTTTGCAGCTATTATTTTTCATGGTACTTATGGAGCACACTGCTACATTTTTTTCTGGTGTTTCTTAATACTGCCCAGCAATCCTGCGTATGTCAGCCACGATGTTAGAAAACCGTTTCGGCTGCAGTGACATTTTCCGAGCAAAGGTCACTAAAACCCACAGTTTGGTCTACAAACACTTTTCTGTCTGTATGTTGTTTTTTTTTTATTTAACCTTCTCCTTGTGATGTTCCTGCCACAGCCTCACTTTACGGTGTAAGGCTGGCTGAATTCAAATCAGCAAGATAAAATCCTTGTCTTCTGCTGCAGATCATATTCCAGCCATCGATTTCATCTCAATTTCAGACATCTTCATGCCCTCCTGTTTGCTTTTTGTTTAACCTGCAGCATTAATATCGTATCGAGCGGTTTTACTTAGCGAGACCCACGCAGCAGCTCCTACTTTTAGTCTCGTTTCTCAGACAGACTTGTGTCCATTATGAACGGGTCCTAAGGTCCCAGATGACCTTTAAAGTTTGGGAGGCTTTTAAAAGTTCAAGGCTCTGTTATTTCCACTGCTACGTCTATAAATGGCTGAAAACTGCGATGCCTTCACAGGCACGCTCAATAGCACCCGTACCACAACGAGCGTAACGACACAGCAGATTTGTGTAACTCGAATAATGTTTACGAATTTAGTTTTAAACCTGACATTTATTCCAGACATGCCATCGTTTTCCTCCTGCCTGCATTCGGCAGTCTTTGTAGGGATCACTGCTGGCAGGCGTGTTCAGAATAACACCGCCAGGATAACGACGAGCGAAAACTCCAGCATCACATCCCCCAAAGTTGACTTTTTTTTTTTTTTGTTGGTTCTGTGTTGCTGTGTCTCCCTCAGGTTTTTTTTATTCAACGTTAGGTAACTTGCAACCTTCGCAAGTGTTGGTGCATATGGTAACGACAACAGCCATACACAGTGTTTTGCTAGTTCGTGCGTCGTGTTAGTTCACAGTAAACCGGTCTCTGTCAACGTGTTTTTTTTATTTTTTAAATCGTGTAAAACTGTTGAATTTTTGAGTCGAAATGCGGCATGAGGAAGATGATACTTTCAGGTAATATAACAATAAAAGACACCTTCAGTTAAACAATCAATCAAAAATATATAGTGGCCTAAATATGGGGACTCGAGTTAATCATTGAATCCCCTTTATCAATACTGTATGTAACATATTCTCTGTCCATGAAGTCATAAATAGCAAATGCATATCTTCCAATCCACATTTGCTCTTTAGAGCATGTCAGTTTCAGCCTTAAAATGAAATAATTTCACAAAGCTGACCTTAACTCTGCACCTAGAGCCCTATTAAACAGCAAACATACAAATATACATATCTAAGAATCAAACTGTATCATAAACAATAAGCGTTTTTAATATTTCTACATAAGAGATTAGGAGGGCAGGGGGGGGGATAAAAAAAAAAGAAGTATCAGGTCAGGTGTGACACAGTCATATCTTTGTGCTTTTTCTATTTTACGTGGTGTATTTGTTCTGTTGTTAGACCATGCTATATCTCAGCACCAAATACATTTTACGAGACTGTTCCAGCTGCATGTCATCCTTGCCAACAGCGTTTATTACTTTGTTTTAGTGCTACACTTTTATTCAAGTGATCACTAGAAGTAGTCATTGCTAGAGAACATCCAAGACATTTTACATTGACATAAAAACGCATAAAATGCTAGAAAAATCAAGTGTCCTTGTGTCAGTGTGGTGAACGTCAGACTCATCTGAATATGTTTTTGTTTGTATTTCATCGGAGACGAGTAATTTCCTCGCATAGTGTTATTAATTTATACTGCTGGTTTGTTATGTTGCATTTTTTTTTGTCCATGAACCAAACTCCCACGTCCTTCAGGGTTTGTCGTTTGGAGGCTATGAATTTTAAAATGTGTTGAACACATTGCAGACATCTCTGTGTAGTCAAATCCATGTTTGTATTGTTGATAATCTGAGTGCAATAAACATTTATGAAACAAATATCTGCAGA
>NW_007577879.1:682660-700958 GCF_000690725.1 Stegastes partitus | reverse complement strand
CTGCTCCACCTTGCAGCCTTGTTAATCCTCTAATAGTCTATTTTAAACTGTCAGATAAACTCAAATACTAGCAGCTCAACTTCTACAGCACAAGTAAACATACTTGTTTACATTCATCACTGCCTGAAGCATACGACTGAAACTGTTTTCTCTCAGGTTTTATGTACTTTATTTGGCACTTGTTGCCTTCTTAGTACTGGGTTCTTGTAGACCCAGATAGACTCGGTGTGTTCTGTTTGGTCAAGCAGTGTGCATGTCTATTCAAGTATAATGGTTTTTGTTGCCACAGTGGTAAAACAATAATAACATATTCAAGCACTGCAATTAAGTACAACGTCCAGGAACTTCTGTTTTGTGCTACTTCATGCTTTACTTGGTATATTTTTATTTTAGAGGCAAATATTGCACCTCTTACTTCACTACAATACTGTAAAGCTTTAAGCAAGATTTACTTTGAAAATCTAGATTATTAATTCATATTATTAACAAATAAATCGTGATATGTTCTTGTAATCATACTACTCAACAATATTAGGCTCTATAAGTGTGATAAAGCAGTGTTACATTTAAAAATGATCCACATTTTATTTTTAGTAGCTGCAAAAAATGCCTATACATAAATGCATCGATAACTTAAGGACAATTTTAAAATGGGTAATTTTGCAAAAGCAGTATCCTCACTTTTGACACTTATATCCAGAGGTTAATGCATTTGTATTTTTACTCAAGTAAAATTGGATTGAATGACTTTTACTTCTAAAAGGCTATTACTACACTGTGGTCTTGGTACTTTTAATTAAGTGGAAGATCAAAGTATTTCTTCCACCACTGGGTTTTAGTCTGGATGAATGCTAATCATTAAAACCACCTACTGAAGGATTTGGTTGAAATGTAATCTCATTCCTGTGTGACACATGGATTCTGTCCCTGTCATACAGCACGCTGGCATTGAAAACTCACTTAAGGGGGTGTGGATGTTCAATCTTGGACCTTCTTTACCCCAAATCTTTTTTGTCCTACAAGGTGAACGAGTACTGTATGTACCCGGGAGCCCATCAGCCACACTGAATGGCTTGACAGAAAAAAGAAAAGAAAAAATCTGTTTTGGATCACAAATAAACAGAGAAAAAAAGAAATATTTAAATGAAACAGTGCTGCAAGATGCTGATTTGATGCTGTTAAGTCATTGTGATGTTTAATTCAATCCACGCAGCTCGCTTTTAACCAGAAGGTGAATTAAAGGAGAAATGGAGGATTTAAATATAACCGAGTTAAGTTTGGGGCTGCAAGGTGGAGCAGTGGTTAGCACCTCCTTGTAGCAAGAAGGTCGCCGGTTCACGTCTTTCTGCGTGGAGTTTGCATGTTCTCCCCGTGCAGCGTGGGTTCTCTCCGGGTTCTCCGGCTTCCTCCCACACAGTCCAAAAACATGTTGAGGTTAATTGGTGATTCTAAATTGTCTGTAGGTGTGAATGTGAGTGTGCTTGGTTGTCTGTCTATAAGTGTGGCCCTGTGATAGACTGGTGACCTGTCCAGGGTGTCTCCTGCCTTCACCCTGAGTCAGCTGGGATAGACTCCAGCCCCCCATGACCCTAGTGAGGATTAAGCGGTGTGTAGATAATGGACGGATGGATAGTTAAGTTTGTATCCAGAGAAAGTGTAACCACCTTTCTGATAAATTATAATAAATGTGTGGCAGGTTGACTGCTTTGATGCAGATAAGATTAAAGCTACTCTTGATAGTAGCTCCATCAGTTTCTCAAAACACAGTCCTCTCTCCTATGTAGTTAAAATTTAGAATTTTACATTGTATAAATCTCCCCCCTAAACCAATATATTGTAGGTGGAGATAGCCTCTCTATTCATCCCTTAAGCATTCAGAATATATGCATTTTTGGCCTTCCTGTCACTCACCTTTCTGGTACTGCAGCCAGAGCTGCTGCTGGGCCTTCTTGCTGGGGAAGTAGATGCTGCAGCTGAGCTCGGAGCCGTACAGGGCCTCAGACACGTAATGGCTGCCGTACTGCTGGAGAAAAGTGAGCAGCTCCTCACGCGTGCTCTCCGCCGACAGCGTCTTCAACACCTTGGAAAAGCCTAGAGCGAGGTGGTGGTAACAAAAGATAGATATTTAGGTCAGATTGGTGTCAAAATCTACCAAAAGCACAGTTAGTTACCCAAACAAAACAGTCAGACTTGTGTAGATTGGCAGAAAATCAATAAAAAACGATGTAGGAATTTAGAAAAACAGTAAAAGGAAGAGGTTTGTTTATGATGACACTGACCTGCCGATAAGGTAATGGAGCTGAGTTTGACTTTGTACAGATTGCTGCGTACTCTCCACTGTTGCACCATGGGATAGCCCACCGCCTCGCTGAACTGGGCATCACCTAAGAAGGACAGAAAAATGTGAACAACAAATTGAAAAGGCGCATAAACCAGAAAAGTAGCAAAACACAACAAATTTGAAACAAATTACAAGCCTCAGCTTCACAAAGAGAGGCTGGAATTCAAAACAAATGAATAGATGAATTAAATCCATCATTTAATTTGTACAGCTTATTGCGCGGCCATCGGTACCCCCTCCCTCTCTTATTGCCTTAACATCATTTATTATCACAGCCCATATCCCAGCTGCTCCCGGAACAATGGTGATATATAGTGGCGCTTGAACTCCAATTGGATTGCTGACATTAGAAGTGGGAGCAATCTTGCCTTTCTCTGCAATTCAATTATCAAACTTTCACACCGGTTTAGAACTAAAGCCACAGAAGTGAAGAGCAAGGTGGGAGGAGAAAAATAAATAAATAAATAAATAAACTGCTTACGGGAACTTTGATCTCGCGCCTCTGGTAAGCGTTTTACACCTGAGACAGTCATGCACAGTGAAAAAAAGGGCAATTTAGTTTCTGTGCATGGCTGTGTGTGTGTGTGTGTGTGTGTGTCCAATTGTGGTGAAAGCACAACCCAAGTAAAATATCTCAAGGGTCAGTGTGGACCAAATGCCAATTTAGCTAATGGAAGGATTAGGGAGCAGAGGTGGAGGTGCAGGTTTCGAGCCAAATGTCTGGCTGACTGTGGCCCACACAGGATGGGGTGGAACCGGCAAAAGTAAAAGGATAACGGGATGAAACGGTGGGTAGGTTAAGTGTTTACGTGTCTAAGATCCTATATGCTGTTTGGGTATGTGACTGCATTTTGAGATTGGGTATAGGGTTCACCACCACAGAGGCGCTAAAGAATGATCAAGAATCGGCCCGTCGTCTATCTAATTACATCATATTAAACGATCTTGCACTTTTCGCTGGATTTCGGGGAAGAAAAGCGATGCATCAGCAAAAAAAAACCCAACGCACTGAGACGTCGCTTCACAGACACAATCTGTTAAAGATGAACACGGGCGCTATGTTTTCCAATCGGCTTTTAGAAATATTATAAAGCCAACGACTGTGACTGGGTGATAGAAAGTCGTTTGATTTATTGCTGGAGAAAAGTGCAATGAATGAAATGGCTCTCCAAAGGAAAGAAACAGAAAAAGAAAACACATGTTCCCAAACTTCCTCCAAACACTGTCACCTGTGAGGAGCTGCAGGTTGGGCAGCGGTTCTGACAAAACCCCTCGACATTGTTCCTCTACCGGCAGGGGGATGACCATGAGACCGTCGGCTAGCTGGGGAAAGTCCTTAATGAAGTTGTTGTCCCTGAAAAGGAAAGAAAGAAAGAAAGAAAGAAAGAAAGAAAGAAAGAAAGAAAGAAAGAAAGAGAAAACAAAGTATCATAGCTGCACTTCTACAGGTATCTCAGAAAAGAATCTAAATGTCGTATTTAACAGTCAGGGGAGCAGCTACAAATCCTGAACTCCATGAAAACAACTCGACAGCAGTTCAGAATAAATATCTGCAATCCTGGCATGTTCCGGTGCCCCGTCCAGCTGCTGGCCTCCTGCATCATTCAGAGACAGGGATTTGGAGATTTTACTGTTTTTCTGCCTTGGAAGTTTTTCTATGATAATGTTTTATGTGCTGATGTTTTTTACAGTCCCCTCTGTTTCACCGAGGTTAGGAGGAAGGTGTTGGGTTCACCGGTGGCTCGTACGTGGAAATTAAATTTAACCTTAAAGCGCAACACGGTGCACGTTTTGTTTTGCATTTCTTGCAGTCAATTATAGCAATCAAAACCTATTCAGGAGTAATACGATTAAAGGGTTCCTCACTGGCCGCGCATATGACGTTAGTCTGGACACAAAGGAGAAAAAGTGTGTGGGTATTAAGAAGAAGTACATTTACTTAAGTGCAGTTCTGAGGTACTTGAGTCTCCACAAGATAGACTTTACTTTAGGGTCTGAAAGAATTAGCTAAGTGCCTTAAACCTACATTTTATCCAACAACCAGCAGGGGGCGACTCCTGTGGTTGCTAGAATATGTCCAATTGTATAGAAGTCTATCAGAAAATGACCCCACTTCACCTTTGATGTGTTACCTCCACGGTTCTCGCCAACGTTATAACAGCGTTACGGCCCGTTACGCTGTTAAAATGGGTCGTTATGCTGCAAATTGGGCCGTTACGCTGTTTTCGAGGGTATGTAGTGGGAAAATATTTAACAGCAAGCGCCGACGCAGTTTCTCTACCTTCGCTGCTAACGCTGCTATTCACTTATTCGGTAGCGTATTTGCCGCTAACAGTGAGCAGCATCTGCTAAGACCCTCCCCTCGTACAATGTCAAATAATCCTAGCGAGGACCCTGACCTCCGTAAACCCTTTCCTAATAAGTTTACTGACTCAATATCTGACTTTAAGACTTTTTGAAAACAGCATGATGTCCATTGTGTAAACTATGGTACCATTTAAAGCTTTTTTTGGTACATAAAGCATTACTAACTTCTAAAATAGGATTTTTTTTGTTATTAGTTAGTAATTTAAACTACCCAACAGTTGCTAGTGCAGCTGTCAATTAATGGTCTTTTAATAGCACTATTCTGATGACTCTTTAGGACACTTTAAATAGTATTTCCCACCATTTTCACAATCAATCAATCAATGGAGAGAAAAAAAAATCAGCACAGTAACATTTTTAATGCAGGACTTCTACTTGTAACAGAGTACTTTTAGAGTTTTAGTACTTTTACTTAAACTAGAGGACGGGGCTACTTCTTTCATCGCCCATGTGCATGTATTTGTCTGTACGATGCTTGGCAGCCCAATAAATAAAACAGTCGTGTCCCCCCAACAGAATGGGGGCAGAATAGAGAGCTGCAGGCAAAGATAAGAACAGACCTCTTGGAATCTCTTTCTTTCTCCCTGCAGGAGATGATAAGTACATGAAAGGATGGTCATGACAAAGAAGCTGTGAATTTGGGAAGGGTAGAAGATGAAGAAGGACATTCTGCACCAGAGCAAAAGGCAACAAAGAACTCCCATAAACGCTGATACGTTTGAATAGCGCATAGGCTTTAAACATGTTTTCCGATTTCATTTTTCGCTCTATTTGCACCTCCGTGATATCAGCGGAGAAATCACTTGCAAAATAAATAGCTGCAGTCCTACAAGCACAGAGATATGCAGCGTGTGTTGAGCTGCGTTTTTGCTCAGCTGCTCTGGTTGAAGCGAAGGAGCTGCAGTTCATTTCCTGTCAAAAAGATGGGTTGTCTTGCTGCATTCTGAGAGCCCTGCAAGCAGCAGAAACCTATTTCCCATAATCCACTTTTATGGGACCAAGTCTCACAGCACAGAACTTGTGCCATGGAGACTTGAGGGGGGGTAGCTTCCCCTATTCTTGATATCAATTTTTCATCCTGTTTCTCTCTCTTTCGGTTTCTCTGTGTAACCGCAGTGGCTGTTAGACGCAATCACGGCCTTAGAGGTACAATGGAGGGGTGGAGGGGATCGACTCAAGGGCAGAGGATGAGAGGAAAGGGGGAGAGGAGAGGTGCTGTAAAAAGATTACCGTGGCTTACGCTCACAGAAAACATATTGATTGCTAAACTAAATCAGCCGGCTTCACGCTGTGGCTCAGAGAACCTTTAGAGGTGTGTGGACCAAGACGATATGTAGCTTTATGGATTTTCGAGCCCAGATGTGGACTTGCCCTTGACACTCTGCAAGGAGTTCCTTTTCTTTAACCACTTTGCTCGCTACGTGTGCATTCACGTTAAGGGGTTTGAAAGACGTATAGCATGTGGTTTGCCATCGTTCACCACGGAGTTGTTCAAAGCAAAACTAAAAACTGACTCAATTTGGAGGATAAAGAGCATCCAAAGACCAGCGCCTCGGGTCCATGCGGCACCTCCCTGAATGTAGAATCGTTAAACGTTCTTAACCTTAGCCTTCTTGTTATTATTCTTCTACCCATGAGTAAAAAAAAACAACAAAAGGGACACATGGGACAGATTTACTGTACGACCTACGAGGGAAGATTCTGGCATCCGTCCCTTTCTGCAGAGGTTAAGCAGTGAGACGGCAAAATCGGAACAGTCAAAATGTCAAACCTGAAGATTGTCTATTTGGTTTTGTTGAGACTGCAGTTCCCTGGACTGTGTTCATGTGTGTGAGTGTGTGTGTTGCAGTAGGGGGAATTTGAAGCATTTATTCTACTGACAGCTCATTACAAGAAGATCCATTTATCTCCAATGCCACAACCCAAACAAACCAATGTGCTTAACAAGATGAGCCAGTTGCTTGTCTTTTAAGAAAGATCATCTCCATCTTCCGCAAATGGCTCCAGTCGCCGAGCCGTCGCCGCGGCTAACTTATCTTACCGGCGGAGTGAAAACTGACCTTTTTATAAACTGACAACATTTCCTCGGCTTAACAAGCTCACGCTTAACAAGCAGCGAAAGTTGTAACGGAACTTTCTCAAGGTGACTTTTATGACACACTCGCCACTAATAACATTAATTATGGCTCCTTAGGTGCTCCGGGAGAGTAGACATGCTGACGTATATACTGTCTCGCTGATATCACTGAAACGGAAATAGGATAGAGCCCTGATTAAGTTGCTTACATCTGTGCTTCTCCGCATCTCAAGTAGAGCTGCGACTAACTAATGTTTTCAATTATTTTCTTGATTAAATGATTGGTGAATGGTGGAAAATGTTGATCCGAAGTTACTTCCTTAAATGACTTTTTTGTCCACAACCCAAACAATATTTAGTTTACTGGTATAGAGGAGAAAGAAAATTAGAAAATATTCAAATTCAATGACTTATTGCCACAGTGATGGCAGCGCGCATAGATGCAGCGCCCCCTTCAGGAGACAACAAAAGTGACTGTTTTGAGTGTTTTGTTTATCCCAGACGTTCATTCTGCAAAACTTGGGAGACTTTGCTGGGCGTCAGGACAGCGAACGGCGCTGGAATTGCGGCGATTGGTTGTGATTTCCGCCAACATGGAGTCCGATCACAGACTACGCCGGCAGTTACCCGAGAGAGAAGGAAGCGCAAACGGTGCGAGCATAAACGGAAGAGGAGGAAACTTGCTGGTTGAATAATCCTGAAGAAACGCTCTCTCATCTTGCCTGTACTACTGTGTATGTACAGCAACATGACAATAACCTTGATTTGATTGATTTGACTTAGAATCAATTTAATTTGATTTAACAGTAATCAATTAGTTGTTGGAGCTCTACTCTTAAGTCGAAACGCCTGCAGTTGTAGTGAGGAGCAGCAGTGACGGTGAGTTCCCCTCCCCAGGTGGATATTTGTTCTATACTATATTAAACAGACTGAAGATAAATTAATCGTCTGCGTAATAAAGCATCTGCTGGCTGTATTTGCCCTTCACCTCCACAATGTTTTCGCTGACAGCCTCTATTCTTAAGCTATTTTCAGGCATATGGAACATCACTGGCTTTTTTTCAGTCCGTTCAAGTGTTGGCCACTCTGTCATGACTCAACGGGAAACTTGAATAGAGCAAAGCCATCATCACTGCTATTAGTAATGCATGCTTTTTTTAAACCGCTGTGGAAAATTTGTCATATTTGTCATAAGCGTTAAAGATGGGCGAATGTGTTGATGTAAAACTAAAACTTTACATTTCATTCCAAAAGTGAACCATTTGCTTTTAACCAAAAATACAGCCTAACTAACCGATCTGACTGCAAAGCGTCAAGCTCTATTTTCAGAAGGCTCATTACCAACCACGAACTGCACGATCTGAAATTTTGGTTCTTTAGGTTCGTACTGTTTATGGCAAAATGGCAAAAATCTTACATCCGATGCGCATCTTTAAACAAAGCACAGCGTGTTTTTAATGTGTTTAACAACAACTCGCTGAATTAAATAATAAAATAAAATCACTGTTCTTTGGCGAAAACAGCAGGCGGTCTGCTGCGAGAATTATCACAATAATTCAGTTAATGGATCTTTTTTTGTTTTTTTTTTGGTCATACTGTAGAGAGGAAAGCACAGATGTAATTAATTACACTGATGATGGCTCCGTTCTGTTAGGCTTCCCAGTGAGCAGTGACAGTAAATCAGGACGCACAATATCACATCCCTGCAACTGACATGTGAGGAATACAGCCTTTAATAATAATTATTATTAATTATACTTAGCTTGTTCCTGTAATGATATGACAAAATATCAATCAATCATTAGCGGGCATGCTTACTCTGCTTTATTACATTGTTATTACATTGTTATTACTACATTATAACATCTGCGTCGACAAGGTAGATTTTCTGCTTATCATTATTAATTATATTTAGCTTGTTCCTGTAATGACATAACAAAATATCAATCATGAGCGGGCATGTTTACTCTGCTTTATTACATTGTTATTACATTGTTATTACTACATTATAACATCTGCGTCGACAAGGTATATTTTCTGCTTATGCCATTTTATCAGCTCTAATACTTTCTGTGATCGGTTTTTATATTTATTCTTTAAAAAAAAAAAACACACTTAGCTGTTCTATATTAAGACCTCCTCCTGGGTTTCCATCCACACCAGGTCTCCAGCTCGTTATCCCACCAGCTAAAGCTTTACTTGACACACACACACAAACCCAGACCCACCACTCTTAACAACCCTCGCGGACCACATATGTGAGACCTGGCTGGTAGCGGAAATGCCAGCAAACTTGTATATTTACTCATGTTTCATTCAGCACCCATGTGTGTTCATTACGGGCAGCGGACACCGGGCTCCCTCCTGGCCAAACGGGCCTCCTATCCCTACCACTTGAGTCTACAAGTGGAGAACTCTTCCCATTTGAATGAGAATCTCCAGAAAAAACAAACAAACAAACAAACAAACAAACAAACAAAAAAAACGAAGCTCCACCATCCAGTGTGTAGAAAAATTACATCTGCCGGGATGAATACAAATATTTAAGGCTGGTTCATGCATATATATGAAAGCTCTCCTCTCCGTCTCTCACCTTCTATCGTTTCAATTCAATCACAGTGAAGCTACATCTGATTATTGAATCACTCTGAAGCTCAGGTCTCATATGCAAACAGCCTTTATACATAGATATATCTATATATATAAATAGATTTCACAGCCAGGTGTCAATGCCAGTATTTCTCAGTCTTCAACTTGTTTGCTCAGCCTCGTCCCCTGTGGTAAACCCTTCTGGTTTGCTCCCTGCATCCCTTCCACCTCATCACTCTTCCATCTACACCTTGCTCTGTTCTCCCAAAACACACTCCGCTGATAGGCAAAGATGAGAGCTATCTACAAGTCAATTTGGGAAAATGTTTTGTTTTTTTTTTACCTCCGCGCGACCCACTACAGGATAAGCGGGTATAGCTAATGGATGTATGTTGTTTTTTTTATTTATTTTTCCGCCTCTCTCTGATGCATCCGTCTATCTGAGTTGATAATAGCTATGAGAGCCGTCTGCATTAATTTCAGCCGCCCGTGTGTACGTTTTGTAGAGAACAAGTGCGTCGGAGCATATGTTTGAGAATCTGCGGCTGTGTAACTGATACTGAGTGGTGCTTATCAAAACATTGTTGGAGGTAATTGGCTCTCGAGCTGTTTAGAGGGAACATCCATGTAGAGACTTCCTCCCCACGCCGCAACGCTAATCAGAAGCATCAGACCGCATTCAGCCGCACTGTCATTTCACATCGACTGATGGTGCGAGATTCGTCTCAGTGACATATGTGCGTCACTGTAAAAGCTACAGTTGTCATTAGGCCCCTTTCTCTTTCTTGTTTCTTTCACGCTGTTCGACAGTTGCGACCAATCTGCCAGAATTGGAGGTTAACTCGCTCATCAGGAGCAAGAAAACACCAATAATGATCATATGGACTTTTGGCTTCATACTTTAGAAAAGCCTCCTTGTAGATCAGCTTTGTAGGTTTCAAGAGGCACATTGTGGAATTTAAAAAATCCACTTTTATAAACAGCTACGAGGCGGCCAGACCATTGTTTCAGAGCATGAATAACACTTACGTCCATAAAGTGGGTCCCAGAGACGACTGAACCTGGCATCGAACGGCTCCTCTAACAATGAGGAAACCTGACTGTTTCAGCAAATTGTAAGCCAAGCAGGATGCTCTTTTCCACTCATTTAGAAACTGCCTTTTGTGGACTGATGCAAGCACTAACAAAGACTCACTAATTCCCCGACGAAATGAGTATTGAATATACATACGAATCCTCGGTGCCAAGCTTACAAAGGCTATATTGCGATTATCAGAGTCTCTGTTCTGGCTCAGCTGCTAATTGAGCATGTGCGACCTTTTTGGGTCACAGCCGAACGAGGAAGTAACACTTTAAAATCGCATAGGCACGTATGGGACACCGACTGAATAGTAATGTCAGTGGTTATATTTGAATGCGGGCTGCAAGGTGGCGCAGTTGGTAGCACTGTTGCCGGTTCGCGTCCCGGTGGGGGCACCGGAATCTTTCTGCGTGGAGTCTCCATGTTCTCCCCGTGCGGCGTTGGTTCTCTCCAGGTTCTCCGGCTTCCTCCCACAAGGTCCAACAAACATGTTGAGGTTAATTGGTGATTCTAAATTGTCCGTAGGTGTGAATGTGAGTGTGCTTGGTTGTCTGTCTCTAAGTGTAGCCCTGTGATAGACTGGTGACCTGTCCAGGGTGTCCCCTGCCTTCATCCTAAGTCAGCTGGGATAGACTCCAGCCCCCCACGACCCTAGTGAGGATTAAGCGGTGTATAGATAATGGAAGGATGGATGGATATTTGAATGCACGGTTTAGATCACTGCCTTCAAACTGGAGTTGTGTGTAAAACGCATGTTAAGTTGTGCTGAGAAGAGTCCACATCAAGGCATATCGCAGCAATTAAGATGGTAAGTCAAAAAAAAAAGAAAAAAGCTCGACCAGAAACTCTAAAACTGCTTTGACAGAACCACCAATTAAATTATGTAAAGTCAAACCGACGTCTGAGTTAGGCTACAGTTCAGAGTACGGGTGAAATTAGGCTCACAGCTTTTAAAACAGCCAGAATAGGTTTTTAAAACTTCATTACAGCAGATAAGAGGCGGCGATTGTGAACCAGTGTTGCTGCACATAGAGGATCAATGCACGTAATTTTCAATCTATTCCTTTTTACTACTCAAGCGCGCTTTTTTTTTTCTTCTTTTTTAAAAACTTTTTCACAGTCCGATCAGACGATATAAAGCCGACCTGCATCCTGCCACACTTCACTGAATACAACAACAACAGTGGAGTAGAGCAGTTAATACACTGTGTTGGTGTAGTCTGAACTCTGTACTGTAATAATCAATAAATGGCTATCTGTACAGTATGGTAAGGAGAAGGAGACAATGCACAATCATTAGCTTTACCACTAGAGGCTGCTCTGTCTCTGTGTCAAAGAAAAAGGGCTAATGGTATAGGTCCAGGATTCAAAGTCTTTATGTTCACGTCGCTGCACTTTATGTGCAAACTGCAAGAGATTATACTTTAATATACTGGAACGGAAGCGCTAAATAAATAAATATAATATTAAAAAATGCATAAAACAAGATCAATTATGTCCCAATTAATAAACATGTTCGCACATTATAATTAAACCGCACAATAACAACACCAACAGAAGTATTGTGTGTGTGCGTTTGGAGAAAAAAAAAAAAAGAATTAAAAAAAGCTGGTGGGTCAGTTGGGCGCCGAGCTGGAGTTCACGGGAGAGAGTCTTCACAATGTGTCGATAGGAAGCGATTGCAGTTGTGATTGAGGTGGAAAAGATTACCACTCCGCTGGGACACCAGCAGAGAAAAGAGTCTGTATTACATCGTAGACTAACAGCAGTGCTCCGGACCTGCAGGTGAACAGCCACTGGGTGCCAGTGCAGCGCAGACAGGAAGACGGTTCTATTGGAGAATTTATGGAGGCTGAAGACGAGTAGGGCTGCAGCACACCGGGTAGGCTGAGAGGATGTCAGAGTGGATGCACAAAGACCAGGAGGAAGGAAGAAAATACCTTCACCTGACATATAGAGGGAGAGAACGTCTCCCCGGCTTGACAAAAGGAACACTTTTTTTTGAGCAATGTCAATCTTTTACACTAAAAAAAAAGTGTCTTATAGGAGCAGCAAGCCCTTCACCGGGTCTTGTTTCTGCTTTTGACATTATTGGAAGTAGAAGAAAAGCAGCTAATAAAAGCTGCAGAAACACTCGCGCAGCTTTCGCCAAACACTGTTGGCAAAGGCTGCAATGACAAATTATGAAAAAAAGGCCATTTACAGTGTTATTTTCTTGCTTCATTTTCCAAGACGGAAAAACAACAACAACAATGTCTTCTGAAGGATTTGACAGGTTTTAAAATACACCATGATGCAGCTGCAAGTGGACAATACGAGCGATGCCCATGTGGCGCGCACGCATCAGTGGTCTCCTCCCAGTCGTCTCCACGCACACACAAAAGAGTCTAAAAACAGACAGAAAATTTGACACTCACCATGACACAGCATGTTTTTTTAAGTTTCTATGGTTGCCATGCTGTTTGGATTCAGCCCGAAATGGGATAATTACCCAGTGTTTGAAAGAGAAGTGTGCAACAAAAGGCAGCGCAGACAAAAGAAAAAAAAAGGTTCTTGTTCAAAACAGTTGTCTCTAAGCACAAATAATATACAATATGACAATATGCAAAGAAAAAAAAAAAGAGAAGGAGAACTAAATACAGCATTTAGACTGCTCACTTAAGCTTGAATACAGAGTCTGTAGAAAACATACAAAACATATTCGCCGACTATAACTCCGGTGGTATCCAGAGTGAACAATTTGTACTTGATTAGCCCAGACATCTGTTCCTCAGTTTCATTCGTCTCTCCAAAAAACAATATTTCTCCTCATACAGTAATCCAACATAACCTCCCGTGGACAGTCATATAAACTATAAAGAAGCCGGAGGAAGTCCAAAGTTTCAAATTTGAAGTCATTGCTAAACGATATCACTACATCACATAACCCCCCAAATTAAACATTTAATGTGTCATCCCGAGGTATCAATCAACCCTCCTCTCGTCGTTTCCCCCCTGAAAATGTTGCCACACTTACCCTTGAGAGCCATCCACCAAATTTGCACAATCAAAGATTTACGAGAGCTGGGTGTGTAGCCGATCCAATTGCGTGTAACACGCTTAACAGCTGTAATATCTGTTATTTGAATAAACGCCCGGTGCGAGCAGGGCCCAATCAGATGAGTCATAACCGAGATGGAGCACCCAGCGTCACCCTGGGCACGGGGGCCCCCCCCAGATGAGGTATTAAAGAGTTATTGGAGGGCAGCATTATAAAAAAAAAAAGGCTAATTCATAGTGTAATAAAACAATCAGCGGTGTTTACCTTGAGAGTTGTGTTACAATCTCTTATTACAGCTGCAGCCTCAGCTCGGTTGATAAACGATTCCACTGAGAGGAGGAGATCTGGTGACTTGTCATGGCCAATATTGATTAGGGCGGGGAGTTGATGCCGTGAATGAAACAGGCTCTAATGGAGAGAAAAGCAGTTTGTTTGTGTACACCAGCGACGGCGTGTGTGCATGTGTCGCTATACCAGCAGGTGCAGACGTACGTGTTTGCAGAGACGCATCGCCCGGCGCCTACATATGTTGAGTAGGAAGGCGGCGAGAAGTGTTTTATTATGTTATGTTGCTTGTTTTACAGTATTGCATTACACGTTGTTTTTGTCACTCTCCCTCGCCATTAGCCGATCTGGCTCTCTCGCACACAGTCCAACGCATAACCACTCAACCTCACTTTCATTCCCCTGAGTCATGTATACAATTGAAATACAATGTGAGTGCGCATAGACTTTTTTTTTTTTTTGTACCTTGATATCTCTGTTGGCCTGCCTAAGGAAATTGTGGAAATGAACCCTGGTGGCCAGAAGCATTACCATAGAGATGAAGCTTGGTAATGCAGAGTGAGGGGGCACGCGGGCCAGCTAGCTGTGGAACTGATTAGAGCCGTAGCTTTCCCACTTTATTATTCCACTTGCACTTTTCTCACTTGATACAAACCTCCTCCCGTTTGTGTCGACCCATCCAAACAAACTTCATCCTTTCTCTCTCAGCCTCCCCTCTTATTTGCTCAAACAGAGGCACCATGCGGTTTTACAAGGAAGCCTAAGCAGCGGTTAAAAATTCTTTCTTTTTTTTGTTGTTTTTTGACAGACTCACCCCGAAAAAAGCGCAGCTAGCGTTCGATTAGAGGACAGAATATAACGGAAGTCATCTTTTCTTACTCGGCGAAGAAAACGGAGCGGTTTGGACGTCTCGTTTCCGACAAAGAGACGATTTAACAGGCGAAAGACACAACAAATCTGTCCTTTTGATAAAGACAATAGAAAAAATAAATAAATAAAAATAACGACAACTAGCATTTCAGATTTTACGCCGCTGCCAGGATGGTGATTCTGGACTGAGGAATTCACAACGGGGAGTCTTTGCTCAATAAAACAAGCACAAAGACTAAAACTAGCTGTGAAACTCAGACAGCAGACCTTGATGCACATGAATTAGCGTCTATGGGTTTCTTGTGTCTCCGCATACAAACGGTGTGCAACCATTACTAAAGAGGGAGCGCTTTTATCACGGCCTGCTATATTTTGTGCCATCCAGATACATAAAAGATATACAAAGGACTTTTATGAGTCCCATCACAATTTTCCCTCAGTGCTATCATCTCGTATTTGATCAGCAGTAATGGGCCGAGATAGCAAGGCGGTCTTTGTATTCCTTTATTTTACGGTGTAATTACAAGGTAATATGACTGACATGAAGGCATGATTAAACGTTATTATGTTATCTGGTATTCTGTCTATCAATGGGATATAACTAACTGAAGCAGAGCTGTTTTTTTTTTTTTTTTTGTAGTCTCCATCTTGAAAGGCAGGCTCAGGAAATCACATCACAGGAGTGGAAATTAACTGCTTTATAGTATGGCCTTGCAGAAGTGAGTGTGGGCGAAATCTCAATGTAGCAAATTTCATTTGGTTGAATAAAACTGAAAAATGGCTTGGAACTGCCTGCTATTTATGAATTGATATTTATGAATAATTTATGACGAGTAAATTTATAGCACAAGGCAACAATCTTGGGAAAGCAGGGCAGAGTGATGGAGAGAGAAGGATGGGGAAGGGAAGGAGTTAAGACAGATAGTTGTCCAGAGGGGATAGCAAAAAATTATAAGTGTTGCCACCCCTCCAGTTCACCGCTGCGGTGGAAGTTCATTAATCCACACTAAAAACATCTAATTCCAGATTTAAAACTGGCCCACGAGTTACCCGGCGCAGCTCAGCGAAAGTGTCGAACCATTTTGGAGCGCCGGCTTTGTTAGCTGCACCCTTCGAGGCGACTCCATCACAATGTGAGGCTGAGCGTTTGATGACTTATGCTGTATATTCTCATTTTTCACCCTCCAGTTTGCTATTGATTCGCGGGCTGCCGCGCATGCAAGGGATTTTTTATCAGTCGAGCGCGCCCGCAGAGCGCCGTCGCCAGCCGAGCTATTTAAACACACGAAATTTGTTAATTTATGTGAAGCAGAAATGCATGACTCCTCAAGGTTAAGGCTTCAGAGAGGGTGAGTTTACAAAAAAAAACAAAAAAACAAACCATGCAGGGTAAATTAAGTACGCTGTCAGATTCCCTGTGTATTAATTTCAGCCGGACAAATGAAGAGGCTACTTAATTAATGGAAAATACGCTTTCATTTTAATGACAAATTGGCCAAACAGCGTCTAAACGTGCTAGTCATGAATTTCTGCCCATATGAGGTGGTTATTTTCTTCGTCTCCGCCATGAAGATATTACTTTCTAATTTAGTCAGTCAATCACATGCAACCATTTACGCTTGCATGTGGCCAAATTAGGGTCGCCCAACCTGATTAACCTGCATGTCGAGGTCTGTGCATAAACCAGAGCACCACTGATCCACCATAACACAAAAACTTCAGGCCTCAAGTCTACAAAAAAATAGCTTTATAGGCTAAGTGAGATGGTTAAATTTATTTAAACACTTAAATGTAAGCGAGCATTTGGGGATTCATTGTATCATTTAAGCTACACTTGTGCGATACATCCCTTTTTTTTTTAACTAATCGCCGTATTGTTCTCGTGAATACATCACTCAATCGTTTACAGCGCAGCTCGGATAAAGTATGTTTTGTCGACTGGTGGAACTAAGATTGAAGTGTTTTGGTCCAACAGTTCCCTTTCTCTTCCTCTCCGCTCGTCTGACTGTGTTTTCTGAAGAGCTGAATTACTGTGACAATGACTGAAAAGCACTTCAACATCCGATATGTTTAATGTATCCTGGCGTACGCCCGACGGTCGCCGCGCGGTCGAAAACTTTGGTGCCACGGCGGACTATTCTCTGGGAGGGGCGGCTGTATTTGGAGAACATGTCGGCTCGCCAGATATCGGATCATACGGATGCTTTATTGCTTATTTTTGTGAAAAATACCTGCTCAAATTGGCCATTCATCTTGCTATGGCTACTCTAAAAAGAAAAAAAAACAACCAGAAAAACAACAGCAAAGAACCCACCGATGTGGCAAATTACGACCGATGGGCAAAGCTTTTTTTTTCAAACATAAGGAACAGAATGTGCTCGCATGTAAACGAGGACATCTGTCAGTCGGATTATTCACTTCTCCTGCGTCTCAATACATTTCAAATGTTTCTTTAGGGTTGCGATTCAGTGCGAAGTCGTTCAGATTCCATTAGCACACTTTCCTGAGCTGAGAACGTCAAGAGGACATTAGCCACAGATCCTCTGAATGGAATGCAGACGGATAAAGAAGCAAACAAATAGATAAATGCAAGAAAACCGCACAATAAAGACACCAGGATTAATGGCCTTGCAGAGAGAAATACCACGAGGGGTTGGGGAATCAAATGCCTGCTTGTGTCAAGACTTAATGGCGACACACACATATCCGGCTGGTTGACTGACTACGGATATTATGTGTAATTACACTTTTATTTTATATTTTCCAAGAGAGAGCGACCCCAATTTGGTGACCCCCATCTCCGAACAAAAGGAAAAAAGAGGGAGGATTGCGGTAATTCAATGTTAAATACAGATGTTGTTGTGCAGATTTAACCTGATCTGAGCTGAACATTCCTTGCGGCACGAGTTTTGTGCATATTTTCTGCTCTTCCGCATAATTTAACTGCATCCGTATGTGATGTCTGACTACTTTCTCACAGTCCGGCATGTTTAAGAAGCCTCATTTGCTGCCCTACTGCTGTTTTTTTGACTCCTTTGCTTTTCTCCCACAATTACTCTTTCCTAGTGTCTCGCTCCGTAACTTTTGCTCAGCTTTGCTCTTTTGATTTAGCTTTTTCTCTTTTCATTTATTTTCCTATTCATTTTCTCCCTCAACCCTTATCGCTGCCTCTACCAATCCACTCTCTCCCTCCCTCTCTCTCTCTTGCTTCCTCCCGTCAAACAGCAGGTAGTCGGCTATAAGCCTTAGCTGATATTAAGCTCGGGTCTATTAGGTCCTGCCTTACCATGTGAGTTATTGAGCAGACAGTGAGTGCCTTGGGAGTGATCACGCTCACATATGCACACGTGCACTGACTCACACAAGCAAACACGTACCCACACCAAGGTAAACACAAACCCACACAAATGTTTGAGCGCCGCACGCAAAGCCTCTGCAATCTCCCAAACATGCTCACCTCATGTCATCCCAGTCGTAAAGATGGAGGAATCACTGCCGCTGTAAGAACCTTCAACTTACACATGCAGCTTTTTTTTTCTTTTTTTTTTTGGTTAAATTCTCTCTACCAAAGACGTCAATATGTGGATAAAAGTCAAACCTTCCAGGGATTCAGCTGCTGCAATGTGAGAAAAACAAGACACCTTTTTT
>NW_007577879.1:640050-681565 GCF_000690725.1 Stegastes partitus | reverse complement strand
GGGACTTACTTGCACTTTATTTTATAAAGACAGAGACTAGCGAACACATTTTGGAAGCTAATAGGGATCGAAATAATGAAAAAAAGTGGATACAGCCTCACAAGAAAGCATAGATGCAGCAGCATTGTTATAATCTGACTTTTAGACCAGTCTGGACATATAGCAGTCAATAACATCTGATCACAGGGCTTTACATTCCCGTTTTGGCACTAATAAGCACGTTTTCGAGGCTCTACTAAGTCTTTGTTCAGAAGCTAGCTTTAGATATTAACAGCGACTATCTAAATGTGGCCAAAATGCACAGATTGCATTTACACATGGCGGACATCCAACCACCTCCTCACATCAGATCCATTCCTATTCCGAGACATTCTGTGCCGCCTTAAACGTGCCGTTTATCCTCATCCAGCTACGTCTTACACGCGGGTGAGGATGCGATCTTAGCTCGGGTCGCACCCGGCAAATGTTAGAACCTACACTTCCCATAGTGCAACTCAAAAGCGTCTTTCGAAAACGATTGCAGACGCCTGGCAAACACCCACGTCTTTCAAATACCAAGACGCCGGTTAGTAATGCAGGCTTTCTGTGGAAAAAATAAAAATAAATTACAGACTCTGAGCCCGAGCGCAGACGACACTGATGGCATCATGAGGGGGTTATCTCAGCTGGAGAAAACAGAACCAGAAAATACAGCTTCTTAAAGGTTAAGCAGCACTACTAATCTAACCTACGTGAAAACAGAGGACTGTTTGAGCGATGGAGGAGTCAAACTATACCCACGACAATGATTTTACAAACATACTGTTGTAATTATCAGTTTACTGGGCTGTGGCTGCAGCCATGTGTTGCGCGACTATGCCAGAGAAATATAAAAATCTATGAGAAAGCAGACAGAAGGATATTTACTAACTGAAAATAATTACGACTGAATCAGTTTAACATATGCGCGGATGTGAGGATAACAAGTGCCAGCATGTCACACACACACACACACACACACTCCTGAGTGAGTTCACACATCTGCCCCGCACACCCACACACACCTTTGTGCTCAGACAGGAATTTTTTAAAAAAATTTAAAAAGGAACTTAAAAAAAGCAGAGGAGCAAGCAGACAACTTATTTTAGGAAGCGAATTAAGAAGCTTCTCATCAACCTTGAGCAGCTTAACCCTTCACCTCAGCAGTCTGTCTCACTGTCTCATGGCTACTCATTATGTGGGAAGAAATGCCTTATAATGTTTGTTGACTCAACTCCCCGGCAGAAGCTACCGTGTGTGTGTGCACTAAGGAGATAATTACCGAAAATTACCGAGGAACACAGAAACGTAGCTGTGTTTATGCCTGTGAGCCTCGTGGGCTGCCAGATTCACAAATTATTCATGTTGCGGTGTCGTCTTAGTTTGAGGGGTGAGCGGTGATGAGGAGTTTGTAACAGAGTGCCTATCAAAAGCGGTTTGTGTTTTTTTATTCCTTACTGTATCTTTTTTTTCCCCTTTCAGTAACACAAAATTTAAAAAAAAAAGCGTGAGAGCAACTAGAGTGGCAGCGTCACCTTCACAAAGCAGGTGAAGCTTCTTTTTTTTTCCTCCTTCTTAACCACCGCTTCTCATTTGTCACAACCCACACTTCTAACAGTTGTCACCGCCGCGCGTTCTCGCTGTGCGACTATTAAAGGAGCGTTTATCAAAAAGATGAACGCGTGATCCCCGCTCGGAAACGACTAATTTCTCAGGGTGGCGCGTGTGATAAAATATTTCTCCTAAGTGACTTTTGCGCGGCGTCTATCTCGACAGCTTTCGACTTAGCGGAATGTGACTGACATATGCAGGTAATGATATGCCTTGTTTTTTCATTACAGCTTCAGAGCAAATTGTAATATAATTGTACTGCCCATCAAGACAGGAACGCAATTATCATTATTATCAATTATCAGCTCTGGTAATAGGGTTCTCCTCTATTACAACTGGGCTCTGTGTTAATACATTAAATGCCCGAGTGTGTCCAAGCAGACTGGCTATCAGCTCCTCATCATGGGGTTATTCCTGGAAAAAAAAAAAGAAAATGGAGGTTTTGAGGTGAGACAGGGAGACTGTAAAATAGAGAGAAAGATGATACGTACTCCTGCTCCTTCTAACCGCCGCTGCTCGTTAGGTGGTGAAGCATTCTGCTGTCAGTGTTTGTATTCTCTCTCCAGTGGCATCTGTTGGGCCTGTTTGCATCAGATCTCTTTTTGTTGAAGCTTTATTTATGTACATTTTCTTCAGACGGGTTTTTCGAGGGGATTGTTTTTTTGGATCAGGTCCAAAAAAAAAACTGTATTGCTCCAGTTTTAAAGGTTCAAATTCTCTTGACCTACGACGACCACCGTATCGCATCTGCAGTAAGTGCAACGGGGTGTAAATGTATACGTGAAAGTGTCTGGCTAACCTGGGTCTCTCTAGTGAATGACCAACCGGCCTGTCTGCCAGTTCTCCCGGCTTTAAATTGACGTTCCCATCTAGCGTGTGTCACGCTGTATGTGTGTGATTCATGACAGCACCAAAAACGTATTCTTCAGCGCTGATGGACAACCATGCCTCGACGCCACATTCACCCTTGTTTCTGTCCGCCTATTGCTTGTGTGCGTGTCTCCTGTGAGCAGTGAGATGACATTATTGTGAATGTAAGGACACTAAAGTATGGTGGCCGATGGGTGCAAATGATGTACACAAACAAGCTGCATGTACATTAATGCGCTGCATAAACAGAAACGAAAACGCTGCATATCCAGTCACACAACAGACGTGCCACAGACCTCTAGGGGCAGTTTTTCAGTCTTTAGCTTTTCAGTTACTGTGATTATATGGGTGCTGAGGTGGTGTTTTACTACCGTGTCGCTGTCTTCTCTGTGTTATTACCTCTGCCAAGGAGGTTGTGTTTTAGCCTGCATTTATCTGTTTGTTTGTTAGCAAGATAACTCAAAAAGTTATGAATGGATTTTCACTAAATTTTCAGGAAATGTTGATAATGGCACAATAAACAGATGATTGAATTTTGGTAATGTTCTAGCTTACCATCTGGTTATTCTCTCATAAAACAGTAAATGCTGTTAAGTGTTACAGAATGCTGTCGTTGCACCGTTTGTCCACTAGATGGAGCTCTGACTCCATTCAGTCCTTCAGTCCTCACCGTTGTCTTCTCAGTAGTACAGGAGGAAGCTACAGCCAGGCAGCATCACAGGAGTGGGCTGAGCTGAGCTACTGACAGATAAGTTCATAAGGACGTTATGACATTAACAATGACTCAACATGTTTCACTTTAACTCTCTTTGCCATGTGTCAGGACGACTGCTTCGTTGCGTCAATCATGCTTTTCATTTACATTGCATTGCTACAGTTGTGCTAACCTAGCTTAAGCTACTCCCTGTCTGTTTATGTTAGCAATAGCATCACTGTAGCTATGCCAAGCTAGCATAGCATTAGCTACCAGCTTAAAAGCCAGTAAGTAACTGCAGAAATAACGTAAGTGTACAACATATTTGAGAGTACAGAACGACTGTTCATCACTCTGTCAGCTTGTTATTGGTGATATCAGTGTTAATGCAAATGCTAAAGGTATGCTTTGATTATCCATGAATCTAATAGTGTAGATAAAAGGAATGCAGGACTTTCACATTGTCGGGAAATCACAATATGGTGGAAATGAGCTGCTTGGTGGAGGTCTGCGCTCTCCAAGCGTTTTCTAGTTTATGTTTATCCATGGAGACGAGAGAACACATACTATTTCATATAGATTTTCTCCTTAACTGACGTCACTTGACTCGCTCATGGTTGTCTGCCTCTCAGGTGAAAAGCTCACTACTGCCCCTAGAGGCCGAGGGCACTTCTGTTGTGTGACTGTATATGCAGCGTTTTCTTTTTGCAGCGTGCTTCTGTTTATGCAACGCATTGATGTATATGCAGCGCGTTTGTGTACATGCATGTGCCACCGTACTGAAGAACTAAATGGAAAGAAAAACACTTGGGATTATAGGTGAGTTTATTTTCAAGATAATGAAAAAGCATTTAACACCTGAATGATATTAAGTGCTGTCAAAACAAAAACACTTAACGGTGAATAAGAAAACTAATTAATTAGCCTGCAATTCACTGACACTTCTCTAAAAGAAAATTTTCAAAAAATGACAGATAACTTCATTTACATTCTCAGCCGGATGGATTCATATCTCTCGCACGCCGCGATCGGACTGTAATGAGTATTTTCTCAGTCGTAACGCTCGCATTAACACATGTAACTTTATCACACAAGTGCATGCTTGCATGACATTGTATTATTCTGTAATTTCATAACGGCAATATGAAGGAATTCATCGCGCCGACTTACTTCAACGGGCTGCGCGCAAAGTGAGATCAATTTAAAACGAAATGTATGCAAAACAGTCATAAATCACCGGGGTAGTATTTCACATTACCACAATACCTGTGAAGCTGTGGCTCAAATTATATAATTCATCTCAATCATCTAATATTTCACTTGGAGCTGCTGATGCAGAGGAACGAGGGGGGGGTGGGTGGTGGTGGTGGTGTTGTTGTGAGAAAGCGGGAATCAGCAGACTGTGGAGGTGAGAGATAAAAAGGGGGCGGAAGGCTGTGGAATAAGACTCGCATCTGCATATCAAAGATGGCGTGGAGGGAAAGTGGAGAAAACGATGAGAATAAAAAAAAAGTGTAACGTGTTGCTATAAATATAAAGAGTGAGAGGAAATAATCTTATGGGACCGAGTCATTCAGAAGACAAAGCGAGCGTTCTTTTTGACAAACGACACAGTGGATTTGATGAGATGACATGCCATAATACATGTGTTTAATTAGAGGCGCTGGGAGTCAAGAGTAGTACTCCCGTGTGCTTTAGCTTGTCTGCTTAGGCCTACACAGTGATGTAGGAAAATGTGGGTTCCTTCAAATGAGCTAAATCTGATCAAGACGGACATAAAATACCAACTGGTTATGAATAAACAAAAACACTTCCCCCCCGCCCTTAGTTTGGAGTTAAATCATTGATTCAGTGAGCAACTTCTTTCTTCCCTCTCCTTTTCTTTTCCCTCCCCTCTCCTAAAACTACTGAACTGTGTACAGTAGGTCGGCCTGTATAAATGCTTTTTTGCGCTTCATTTCAGATGCACTCTGCGCCCGGAGACATGTGCGTTATTTATCCAAACAGGCACATCAGACTGGAAGTGCACTTTGCCTGTCATCTGCATGTAATCAGCCAAGTGTGCCTTTAACTTCGGGGAACCAGATAAGTGCGGCTGAGTATGCATCTTGCAATTAGCATGGAAATTTTCCTAGCTTCCAGGAGAAGCTACAAATTGCACAGGTGTAATAAAAATGAAGGTTGAGATTGGGAGAAGAGAAATTTGTAGTTGTCGGTATTTCACGAGACTTCTCTCCCCTCCGCAGACAAAGTGTACTTTACCTTCCCGGGGAAGATAAATAACCACAAGACCCGACCAATTTATAAAGTCGCAGAAAGAGTGGATGGAGAGTTGTGGCTGAGTGGCCATTTAACTTAATGTTCAGTGAGCTGAAATAATGCCCCTTTGATTAGATATTCAGTGGGGAGATTCGACTACTCCTTGAGAGTGTAGGTGTGGAGTGTAGGTTTGAAAGTCTTCCTGCACACGTTATTAGGCCTCACAAAGAACTGAATCGTGTCCATGGTGGGCAGAAATCTTTAAAAAAAGGCCAAAAAACCAACAGAATCCTGCAGCTCTTTCCTCATTTTGTCCAAAGATGGGCATGTGATGCAGGGCCTCCTGGGTGAGCGAAAATAGTCGAGCCAAAAGTCAACATCTATTTTCTGCTTCTAACAGGACTTGAACCTCTCCCTTCTGAGTAAACGTCCTCTGCCAGACCCGTTCAGCCGCCACGCCCTGCTCCAACTGCACATTTGCTCGTAATGCTATCTCGTCTGATTGGGGTGAAAAGCCCTGTGATTAGCCAAAGTGTCTAAAGCCTGAAAATGAAGCCAAGAACAGGTGCAGAAGTCTTGCTTCCTCTCAAACCACTTGAATTCAAATGTGCTAAAAATCTATGATGGAACTTTTGACACCCACGTGCACAGAAACACTGCCGACCCCAGCTTTAATGAGAGTTCACAAGTCAAATCCAACCTTGACTGCATCTGTTGAGGTATGATAATGTCAGTGGTGTGCCATCGAGGCCAGTAAGGCCTCCTTCGCTGGACTAAACTCCATCAGAATCACTGACTTGTAATATTGTTCACATTATTCCCAACAGTCTATTCTTTTCATTTCATAGCAAGTCTCTGGGCTGTGGTGATTCCAGCAGTGTACCAGAGCTTTTAGCGACACTTCACCCCGTTAGCGAAGATGTTAGTGTCTTCGCTGCTAACGAATAGCAGCGTTAGCAGCGAAGACACCGGTAGAGAAATGAGTTTCTCTAGCTAACCCTAAACCAGAAACTAAAGCCCGTTCAGACAGAACAATGACACACACCAGGATTACAAAACCAGAAAAGGTAACTAATCAACCACGAAATAAAGAAGACAAAACCCAAAACTCATACCCAGAAAGGAACCACGACTTTATCCAAGACCACAAACCAAAACCAACTGAAAAAAACAGAAACTAAAACCCGCTCAGGCAGAACAATATGACACCAGCCAGGACAACATAATAACAATTGACTAATCAAACTACTTTGGAAAACAAAGACCAAAACCAGACCAACTCTGAAGGTGAAAGCCCAGCTTTTTGAGACAAACTTCCATAAAACCCAACTCTATACCAAAACCCCTAACCCTCGGACCAGAGAATGTTACCAAGATGGCGACGGCCTCTCGCCAGGACATCCTCTCTTGTACTTTTGTACTCCAGCCGAGACCAGGGAATGCAACCAGGGGAACAATGGCCTCTTGCCTTACAAGTCTTCCCTTCACCAATTCCAAAACCTAACCCTAACCAAAAAAAACACGTCAGAAATCTAACACCCAAGTGGTTTACAAGATGACACTAACCTACAACAAGGTGAACGGAGAGCAATGAAAACGTGCGACGGCCAGTGCATTGCCTTTGCTTCCTACCCCAAACTGCTTTGCTGTCGGGCAATCAGCTCATCACCAAGCTTTGCAGAAGCCTGATAATGATCCTGATCATTTGAATCAGGTGTGTTGGAAGAGGGAAACATCTAGAACATGCAGGACTGTGGCCCTCGAGGACCAGGACTGGACACCCCTGGTGTAGCCTATATGGTGCAGCTGTGGCTGCAGTTAATGGAGACTTGTTGAATTGCTCTAACTGGGTTTCTTGCTTTCGTAACAGCATTCATTCTTGCTACATGAGACACCTGTGATGCTGCCTTTCTGTATAATACCGCCTGTTTCTATAGTGATGGCGCCATAATGACGGTGGTTTGATTCAGGTAGGACGCCACTGAATACCCTGGAGTAAAACACCACTGGATAATGTGCTCTACATTGTATTTCTGTCATAGAGGAAAAGAAAACAGCAGCTTACGGTTATTAATCAACACTATTTATTATTGTGTGTGGACTTGGCAAACAACTTCAGGCTGGTGGGAGGCGGGGCCTTCGCTAAAACGTTGGAATTAATGGAAACGGTAATGCACTTGTGATTTCTCCCCTGCAATTTACGGTCTGATGAGTTATTATTTTATAAGAGTTTGATTAAAGGTTTGATTTCAACATTCAATCAATGCCGGACTTGTCAGATAGAAAGTTGTTGTTTTTTTATGGTACTTGTTAAAAACACTTACGCCCAATAGAAATGAAATCAACATTTTTTTTGTATCGTATAGTTTGCTTCATCTACTCTAGCTTTTTTATTATTTTATTTATTTACACGTCTGTTCCAAAAAATATATCTTTCATTGCTTGTCTAGTGTGTCTCAAGGCTGCCGAGCTGTTTGTCTAGTTTAAACTTGTCATTTGTATCACCTCAGCAGAGCCCTGGCTTCAGTGCAAATCTCTTTGCTTCCCATAGCTTGATACAGCCCAGTGTAGGGAGCTGGAGTCTGGAGGCAGAAGACCCACTGTGTTCCCAGCTGCTTGAGGGCAAATGGATCAAGACTGTCTCCTTCCCCTGGTTTAAAATCCTCAATCTGTGCCTTTGTTTTATCTGTCAAACTGTGCCCTGTTTAGTGTATTAGAGGCAGTTCCCAACTGGTTTAGCCCCCTTGAAGCTTTGGGAAACATTAGGTCTTTAGTTCTCTTCACATATTGTTCTGTAGACATGCCAATCATTCCTACAAATTCTCTAAAGATGGATATTAAGCTCCTTTTTCAGCTTTCAGCTCTTGAGGTGATCAAAAATAGCAATTCCCTTTAAGCGCTATAGCTCTTTATTCCAATCAATGCTTCAAAGTGTCCCGCCGTACGACACGGGATCCTTCGGTGCAGACTCGTGCGGAGACGAGAAGAAAGGAGTAAAACAAGGCAACCTTTTTCTGTATGTTCCACTAAATAGTCTTTTTGCAATGCATGAAAAAAGCTCATTTGTAGCAGCATTGTTTTCGTAACTCTTGCATGAGAAAAACCTGTTTTTTGATCACCTTTAATAGAAAAACAACTCTATGGCACCAATAAATGCAGCAGCCTGATGCTTCTGGTTTCTTATAATCCAAAAGCCTCTTTAAGGACATCCGCAGACACAATTACTGTATGTGTTAAACAACCTAATGTCAGTTAAAACTCCCTTATGGAAAACACAATTATATCATATTATATTTTCCATCGATTGCCGCAGTATTACTCCTTAGATTTATATGAAACTGCATTGCCTGAATCACAGCACCGTTTTAAAGAGAAGACTTCAGACACAAGTGCCTCACAAATGCCCTGACCTTAACATTATTCATATTGCAATATTCCTTTCGTGGTTCCCTTGAATACAAAAATGTGGGCAATTTAAAATAAAAGTAATGGTGCAAACACCATAGACTGGAAAACACTTATCTGTGGCCTTTGGGCACACAAGGAGATCTTAATTGTATCACATTTGATTATGCCCAAAGAAATTACAGATACATTCAAATAAAAAAAAAAAAACGTCTTGATTTCAAAGGACTTATGAAAGGAGCGCTCTCCGTTTTCATTATGGTACTGCAAATAAAAAAATCCAAATTCTTAACAATATACTAAAAGGCCTGACCCTTAGTGACCTACAGCAGACACATCATGTGGTTGTTTTGAGCTGAGCGAAACTTTTTGTGACCCGTCGGGCAGAAGAGATGAAAAGGATTTCATGGTCGCATCGCTGACGACTTGTGCCGATGCATAATAAGCATGCGAGAGAGAGAGCGAGTAAAGAAATGACAGAGAGAAGGAAATGCGAGATATATGTTGAGCATGTTTTTCTGCGTGTATTTGTGCATAGATAGACCCTCATCGGTGCCGAGCGTCTCGTCGCAGACAGCATGGGACTTATCAGAGTGAGCCAGGTTTTTCAGAGGCCTGACAGTTTAAGGAGAAGTGCCATGGGATAAGTCTCAATCCTCACTCAGCCATTACTCCCTCATACCCCCTTTTCTCGCTCTTACACACACCTGTGCAAACACAGATGCAGCAAACCCGGCGGCAAACCCTGACTGCTGATTTCCCCGAGATGCTCCGCCGAGGTTTCCAGCCTCCCTATCTCACCTACAACCCGAAACTGATAAAAAGACGACCGTTGCCGCGGAGGATGTGTCTTCTGAGACGCGGTAAAACAGTTAACAACGGATCTCGGGGGATGATCGGAAGTGTCTACATGCACGGATGAATGTAATGAAAACAATGCTTTTTTTGAAATAGAGAGAGAAAGCAAGCACAGAAAGACAAAAGCCTCGAAAAGATTAAAGAAAAGGCAATAACAATCTACTATAAAGCCAATAAAAGTAGGAAAAAATACAAAATAGAATACGATCTGGATGTTATTCTGACAATGGGTGAGCATTCGTGTAAGTGTGGTGCGTGTACTTGTACACTAGTTACCGGAAGGTCATTTGGAAAATCTGTCCCAAGTTGACTTGCTGGGTTTTGTTGTTGTATCCATGCAGCATCTCACCAAACAGGGTGTCATTGAAGTGGACATCCTGCCTTGGGCATTTTGGTCCCTCACAATTGTCTGACTGCAGGAGGCAGGAGCGCCCGTCCCCCGCCAACTTGTACTCCTGCACGCACCTGAGGAGAGGCAAAAAGCTGTCAATACAATGCCACATGTGTACACCTATCCACGATGAAGGGACACATGTGTGCAGGTAACATAGGAAATGAACATGTCAAAAGTAATGTCTAACCTGATTTTTGGGGAGTTTTTTTTTTTGGGAGACAGCTAAATCCAACCCTGAATCCTGGCTGTGCAGCACCGCTAATTCCAGGTTGTTACCTTTTGTAATCAATCTGGCTCCTTCTGTGGTAGCTTTTGACAAAATGCCTTTTTCATTTGCGAAGTAGTGTACTTGCCAATATCACTGTGGAGACTGTGGACACGAGCGCTCTGCTGGAAACAGTTTTAAAATGGATTCCAATGAAGTAGAATACAGCAGACTCTGCAGTTAGTCACAGTTATCATATCGCCTCCATTTTTTTTCTCCCCCGCCCCCCCTGCACAATGCTACCTTACAGACGGGGCTGGGTATCCGCCGCTGTTAGCTGGGGCTGAGTTTCGGGCTCATGTAATTGATCAGGTCTCATGGCCTCAGTAGGGAGGAAAGCACTGTCGTTGTTGGAGCAGTGTCTTGCTGTGGCAAGGAGGCAAAGCCATTTCCTTTTTTCTGTAAACCCACAGTCTGCCTAATTACGGAGCGAGAGCAGCACCGTTCAGCACAAAGTTATTAATTTCCTCTCTTAATTCCACGAGCCACTTTTTTAAAAAAGCAACGAGCCCTTTCATTCTTCTGCACTTTACAGATTGAGCTCAGCTCGAGTGATTAATCAAATAAAGTGTCATACATGGTTTGGTGGTTGTCCACTTGTATGTCACCGATGGCACCGATGTGATTAAAAAAGTACTTCAGTGACAAAAAGAAAGTCATGAGTTGCTCTTCTTGAATACCATATGAATTCAACTGGGGATACTCTAAACTGTGTTTTGGTGTTGGCTTCAATTCAGTGTCAAATGTAAGGACGCCTAGTGTTCTGGGAAATACAATGCCATCCTACATTATGTACCTGACACAGCTTAAGCAGAATCAGGATGTCCTTTACAGTCGTCCTCAAATGTATTCATCCCCTTCCATTAAAGAAAAGGCAAAATTCACAATAGTCGCTGAAATAACTAGAAATTGAAAAAAGTAATAATAAATAAAAATTTGCTAAATTATAATTTAGTGAAATAAGACATTGCTTTTGAATTTTGGCTGGAAAGAATAATTTGAAAAAAACAAACAAACAAAACTGTCCCGGACAAATTAGAGCACTTTGCTGATGAGCAGTGAAATCCAAACACCTGTCAACAGGTGCAGACGTCTGATTGAAAGTTACAGAAAACACTTGATAGCAGTCGAGGCAGATGGCCGTCCCTCCCTGAGCCTGGTTCTGTCGGAGGGTTTTTTCCCCCTGCTGGGGTTTTCGGTTCCTTCCCACTGTTGCGGACTGCTGAAGCTTATAGGGAATCCAAATGTTTTGGATTGTTGGGTGTTTCTGTCTCTGCCTTTGTGAAGCGCTGTGAGATGACTTGTTGTTGGAAATATTCGTTATACAAATAAAATTGAATTGAATTGAATTAATTGGCTCAAAGGGCTGTTCAACTAAATATTAGTTTATGGGTCCCATCATGCTTGTTTGCTTTTTTTTTATTTATATATATTTCTGTTGAACCACAATTCAAAGCAATGTCATGACTTTCATTAAGTTTTTATTTATTATTACTTTTGTCAATTTCAGCTTTTTTCAGTGACAGCTGTTTTTGTTTTTTTCCTTCTTTAATGTGAGGGTATGAATACATTTGAGGATGACTGTATATGTTGGCATGTTTCCTCAGTTTCCAAAAACACAACAAAAGTTGTCAGGATATATTGTCAACCAATCAAATCGATCATTGCAGCACTTTTCCCAGGAACCAGCCAACTTTCATGTCCATCATGTCCAAGAAGTTGTAGTCATGTAACAGAAAAACAGAGTAACTGAACTACATTCTTGAGGCGTAAAATCCCCTAAAGAAGGAAGATATCAAAAGAAAACAAAAAGTGTGGCGCAGTAATGAAGTAGCAGAGTGTATAGAAGCAAGGTATAAAAAAAAGTTGGTTGTGGTCGAATGCCCCTGACACAAACACAAACCTGACATGAAAGCGAGAACCCACTGATCCATTCTACCTGGTTTATAGGCCCAGAAGGCTTTTATAATGGGCTGGGAAATGTTTTCTTGCTACACATTGGGACAATTCAGGAAAGGACTGTTGAAAATGCCACAGTATAACAACACTGGCGACCAGCTGCAAGCCCCTTTCTCTCTTTTCTCACTGCTTGTTTTGGTTATTTTTCTTAAAAGAAAGAATTGCTTGATTGAAACATCACTCATGTTTGAGCCTATTTCACGAGGAACCTTTATTTTCAAGCCTGCAGACATCTTTCAGCTTTTTTTTTTTTTTTATTTTTTTTTTTTTAGCGCTAGTTATTCTCACCCGCAAAACATGAGCACATTGCTCGAACCGGGGTCATCTTCGAGAGGCACGAGCTGCTGGAGACACAGCTGTTCGCAGCCTCCATTGAAGCCATCCGTGCAGTCGATGCCCCTGGAGTAGTCATAGCAACCTGAGCCATCCTTCATTGGCCTCAGCCCCTCAGGACACTGCAAGAAAAGGAATTCAGAGTGAGAGGGAGAAGCGGTGGGAGGGAGAGACGCAGAAGAGGGGAGGGAAGGGGTGAGGCAGAGATTAGGAACAGAGAGTCGGGCGCAGAGGTCAGAATGTGCATTTTAATCAGGATCAGAAGACGGCGAGGAGGCAAAGAGAGTACGACGGGGAGGGACGAGAGGGTAGAAGTGGGCAGCGGGATCTTGAGGAAGAAGGTGGAGAATTAAAAGTCAATTATCTTATTTCATTCAATAGAAATAAAAAAAACAATGTGGAGGTGTTTACGCGCCCACCTTACAACCATCACCACAAATCATCGCACCGCTAACGCCAGCTGACACGGAAATCTGTGCCGCTATTTGCAACAAACAATCGTCCACATGTGTTCTGCTCTCCTGGTGAAGCCGCAACGCTGACAAGTGGAAAACAACACCAGGGGATTTCATGTTTATCGGAGAAGACGCGAACATCTCGTCCGTCCCCAGGCTAACGACGAGTGCAAGCAATGAAAAGGAATGTTTGCGCGCGTGTGGGGAATTGTCTGTTCCAGACTAATTAACTCGATTAACTTAAGTGTGGTAAGTGAGCAGCGTTGGCTCCTCTAATCATGGGGTCACCGAGACGCAGAAATATCACGCTTAGAATCACAAGAAGTCCACGGAGACGTCTGGACACTTGGCATAATAAGCTTTTATCAAACTTAAACACTTTGTTGTCTTCATTCGGTTCAACTTCAGAAACCCGACTAATTAGATTTCACCTACAGACTCTGGACAGAAGTCTGAAGGAGAACAATGGCTCCAATATCCTGACTTTAGATTGGCTAATTTACAGTACAGCGTTTAATTTATGAAGTGCATTTTTAATGAATTATATTTCCTCCAGCATAAGCAATACTACAGTAATCAAGCATGAATGCTACAACAGCAGAAGCGTTCTACAAAGCAGGACTCAATTAAAAATGCAATTTTGCTTATAATTAATAACTTAATAGCCCACTGTCATGATTTGGATTGCGTTATCCATCTCGGATGTAAACAAAAGATTATTGCACAAACAAAAACAAAGGCGGTTGCACTTTTCTGCTGGCTCAGCTCGTGTGTTGGAGGCCGAGCACAATGCTGACGGGAAACACTGGTGACAATTGCTGTATTGGAAAAAGACACAAAAAGAGGGAGGAAAAAAAACAGTCTCTTAGTTTATTGTTTCATATTGTGCTAAAATTCTGTTTCTAAGAAGCTCAGTCAATAAAAACAGGATCAAGGATCTTTTATTAACACTGCCAGGAGCAACATGTCAAACTTACTGCTTCATCACACTTATTTTGGTCGTCTCAGCTGGTGTCGGTGTAATATGATATGTATTGAGTTGTACAGCATCGTCTTGGCTCTGTTGGGGTTTTTTTTTTTTTTCCCAGCTTTTGTTCTCCAGTTGGCCATCATACGTGGTAACGCACTAGTCAACCTGGCAGGCTGTCAGCAAAAAGAAACTACATCAGGAAAGTGAGGAGCGCACTAATCGGAGGTTCCATTTCCTCCTGAGCGAAAAACACCGCGAAAGAAAAATGAAAGAAAAGTTCATTTATGTGTACGGAGAAACGCTTTATGTAAATTTCTTTCCCACAGCAAGATCGGAGTTTCACAAGTTGGTAATGTATCATTGCCGCGACTGTCATTATAGCCTTCTGCATCCTGCCGAGTGCGACATTAGACGCTGGAGTACAACAAAAGCATTTACCCCTCACATGAGCGGCGCGTAAAGACGAATGCATACGCAGCGACCGGCGCTATTAATAGTTTCTAGTAGGATTTCGACAGGATGCGGCCGCCGGGGGCCGATACCCGACGATCAACTCTCAAGACGGGAGTTTGGGTTTTTAACAGCTAACGCGGCGAAATTTCTCTTTATTGATATAACGCTTGTGTCTGAATAACACTATAAGGAGGCTCACATGAAATTATTTCACAGTTTGTGGAGCGCCGCTTTCACTGACGGCCAGCCTGACTCATCTGTGATTCCTCAGGTTCTGTGTGCCTGCGTGGGATTGGTTGTGGGCGTGTAATGACATACAGTAAAAAAAATAATAATAATAAAATAAAATGTTTGGTGTGTTTCTGCTAAACAAAAATAAAAAATAAAGAATGCCAACTGTTTATCAAAGTTCAAACAGTTAAACTGGATTGTTACTATTATTTCCCTGAGGAATGGTCGAATTAGGAAGCACAAAAAGAGAAGTATGTAAAGAGTTTCCACTGCTGTCAGTGCTTACAAGCGTCTAGATAACAGGAATATAGAAGTTACAGCCAAGTGTTTCTGAAACCTGATTGACCGACACGGACGGCGGCTCGTACCCAGAGGCGGCCCTGTTCGCTGGAATTGGGTCATCAGGCATGAGAGGGGGAAAAAACACACAAAGGTGGCGGTGTATTGTTGTTCCGGATTATAACTTTATGTGAACATTTCTGCCTCCAGGATGCAGAGTTGTGCGAGGTATGTGAACCTTTATCCCTTTAATCTCCCCGCAGTTGTTTATCACCGTGGTCCAGACAATAAATGTAAAGCTACCTGCTGATGGCTTCATACGGGAAGACTGTCAATATCTATGCTTCCATCTCTCCAAATCAAGCCGAATTGTGCCTTTTGGAATTAAAGTCATCGATTATGTTGGGTTTTTTTTGGTTAGTACATCAAATGCCACAGAAGATTCTGGAAATAAACTGTTTACAGTTGAACCATGAAATGGCAATGTTGTTTTCCTTTTGTGCCGAAAGGTGAAAAACGTTAAAGCTGTTCTTCTTGGCCTTCAAAAGTATTCTGACCTCACAAATTGGACGGTGTTCAAATTAACTGCTAACAACGGACCCCGACAAACACATGTTGTTCTGAGAGGACCCCGACATCTGAGAAAAAAATAAAGATTTTTCTTCGGCTTTAATCACAAAATGTGGTCAGTTTAAACAAAGCTTATAATACAGGACATTGGGAGGGAAATCCGAAATGAAATCGGCCAAAGTGAGATACAAAGAGAGACTTGAGGAGTAGCTTAACAACGTGAGAGATGTTTGGAAAAGACTGAAACTCATTATGGAGTCCTGGACGATTGACATAGTAATCATATATGTTCCATTCCCACCATCATTCCTGTGAATCCACTTACAAGTATTCTCTCAGTTTGTCATATGTACTCAGGTGTCATGTACCATAAGTATTTCTCAGGTAGCCCCGTTCCTCACTGCTATTATAAATACACACATTTTTAGATCCATTTTATACCTATTGTCACTTGTTTAATTTTCAATATGCATCGCCAGGCTCTACAAACGTCATGTTTCTATCTTGCACAGTTTGTTTATTATAGTTGTTCTTTGCACTAAATGGGATTGCACTTCATTCCGTTGTTTTGGTATAATGACATTAAAGGATTCTGATTTTGATAAATTTAACTAGTTGTTTATTAGAACTGGTATTTAAAGGGGACCACATGTATTTGCTGATGTTTTAAATACTGTAATTTTTTTTCTTCTTCTGCAAGACCATGCATATTATGGCAGTCTTGAGTTTCCAATGATTCCTATAACTGTGAATTTTCTATGATTTAATCATTGAAGCATCTTTGTCACACAAGAGAACCATCTTGTTTTTGTTTTTGTTTTTTTCATGGACTTACTATAGGTCTTCTGGAAATATTTCAAAATCTGCTGAGTCAAAAACAAACATACAGCAATTCTACTATTTGGTTAAACATTCTTTGGTCATTTTCACCTCAGCCAGGTACTTTCTGTAGCCATCCACAAGCTTCCTGTTGTATCTTTGACCACTGCTCTTCACAGAATTGGTCCGGTAAGCTGAATTTGTTGGCTTCCTGACACTGACTTATTTCTTCAGCCCAGTCAGCAGCTTCTTGATGGGGTTTAAGTCAGGACTTTGTGAAGGCCAGTCTTTCCTCCAGAGGAAGGTCTTCCTTCTTCCATCTCAGCCAATGGTGATTTAAAACCCACTTGACCGGACACTAACGCCTGTGGTTCAGCAGCTTCAGATTTACTGCAGAGATGCTTTTTGGTGGTTCTTGGTTGACTCTTGACCACCCTGACCAACTCTCTCTCTCTCTCTCTCAGCAGCAGGTGATTGATTTTCTTCCTGATCATGGCAGCGACACAACTGTACCATGAACTTCCTACTTACAGTTGTTTGCACTCAAGTCAATGATCTTTGCTGAGCTCCTCAGACTTTCCCACTGAGTGTTTGTAGCTGAGCCTAATGAGGGTATCAAATGGAGCCCATTTAAATCGGCTCAGAGGTGTCAGCAGCTGTAGTCAATTGTAATCACTCATGAAAAGTTAAGAGGCCACGAAGAACATTTGACAGCTTTCACCAAAACTGAGCATTCAGGTTGCTGTTTGTAGATTTTTGACACAATAGATTTCCAGAAAACCTCAAATAAATCAATGAAAAAAAGAAACTGCATGATTGTTTGTTTGTTTTTGACAAAGATGCATGTACTTCAATGATTCCATCACAGTAAATTCTGAATTATAGGAGTTACTGGAAGTCAAGACTGCATCATATACATGGTCTTTACAAGTATAAATAAACTTTTGTTCATGGCTTTATGTCAGTAGGTGCTTAAAATCTGTGTCTCTTCCATTCTTATCAGCAGTAGAACCTCCAAAGTCCTGATTGCTCCCAGAGCAGTAGCCGTTCTCCAGTTATCAAGGCTTTTCATGCACGAGATATTAACGTAGACACGGGAGCAATCTGCAGAGAGAACAGGTGGATGATCGGAGGGCGCCACCTTAAGCCTACTAAATGATGTGTTCTGACATTTGAAAGACCCTCACACTCATGTCAGGCTTCTATTTCGTTGCTACATGCGATTTCTGCCTCAAGGATGTGTTTTCCCATCTCTGTTTTATACACCAACGATCGCCGGAGCAATTATGGAAATGACAGACTCTGTAATACTGAGCTTAGTCAAGGGAGAGGTGAAAGGTCGGCAGAGTGTTGGTTTGCACGCTATAAGCCTTCAGCGTTGCTCAGAGGTTGCTTGATGACCGGCAGCACAATTCACCATCCGACATTATCATCAGCCACCCGTAGTGACTCAACAGTAATCAAGGGGTTCTTTGCTTCTAATTATGGGATTTTTAAAATCATATTTAGCCTTCTCACAAGGGGGAAGACTATGTTATCTAATTAAGATCTCTGTCTGAAGATGAAATAAACACTGTTTCCACACAAAGGGTATCAATTAAAGCCGGAGTGAGCGTACATCCGCTCGTTCTCTGCGCTGGAGACGCTTTTACAAAACACACTGATAATCACATTTTTGATCTCCGGGGAGATTAAAAAAAAAAGAAAGGGAAAAAAAAAATAAGGTACATGGACTACATCTAGACAAAGTCCCAGCATTCTGTGGAAAAGCTCTCCAGCCTCACATCCATTTACTGTATCTCGTGTACGTAATGTTAACTTCCTCAGGAGAGCACAGATTGGAGCCATTCATCACGCCGAGGCAGAGCGGTGGGAATAGTCGTCTGTAATTCAGAATTGTCATGCAGCACTCTGTGGCTGAATGAAAGTTCTTAAGGTTAGCCATTAGCGCAGCCCACGAGCTACTTGCTCTTTCTGCTCGGACAACTCTCCAAAGACACAAAAGGCTGAAGGGAGGCGGGGGGACGGGAGAGAAACTGTATTTCAGATAAATGAATTTCAGTCAGTTCTTCTGCAGCGATTCTACGACGGCAGCACAAGAGATTTGCTCCAGAGGTAGGAAGCAAATCTTAGCAGAAACTATTTTGACTTTTTCTTTCTGTAATTATCAACTCGGCGGCTAATCACTAGTTACATTAAAAAAACATTCCAATTTGTCGAGTGAGTAACCGCGCGTTATGCAATGATAAAATATTTAAACAAACCAGTAAAACGTCGCATTTAGGTGTTTTCGTACGTTACGCAATTATTAGCTCCAAATGCGATGGATTCAAAGATTGCTTTTTTACACTGTATATCTGCCTTGTTCCCGACTCTCGGCCCATGACAGCAACATAAAACACCGAGGGTTGCATATGTATCCATCCTCTGGGGGGCGATTACAAACGAGAATTTCATGACACCATTAGGAACCGGAGTGATGGAATTTCACTCCTGAGCACAATTTGGGATTAAAAGTACAAGGTAAGCAGGGCCGAGGAAATAAAAAGAAAAATGAAAAAAAAGTAAGTGCGCTGGAAATAAAGCTGCACATACATCTCCCTACACATTATAAACCGCACATAGATCACGCCTCCAAATTAACATCCGCACATTTGGAACGAACGCTATTCATTTTCCTAATCACCCATTAGTGCCTTCAGCTTTAATCAGGAACTGAGTAGAATCTATTGAGAACTCTATTTCTTAATGGTCTTGTCAAAATTAAATTGCTAGATGTTCGTACTTAGTGCCCATCACACATTTCAGAACAGAAGAGGGGAAAAAAAAAAAAAGTGTGAACGTTTAAGTGGATTTAGTTCTCCCGCTGCAACCGTTCCAAATCGCAGTACAACGGGGTTCGCGGGAATGCCGTGAAGAGTGAAGACTGGAGGATAATAGGGAAACAATATCTTCTTAAGCGAAAATGTATGCAGAGTCTTTCACAAAACAAGAAAAAAGTTTCTGAAACAGCGCAGCTCTAAATCACAATGACAGGCAAGGGGGGGAAAAAATCAAATACTCTAAAAGCATATTTGACAGCCTAATCTGGTTTAGAGGTGGCAGTGATGCATGCCCTGGAGTTCCACCGCTGCTCAAATGTGTTAAATTAGGCACAACGGTTTTATTGCTCTAAGAGCAAAAAAGAAAAACACACTAGCAAGATGCAATTCCTCTGTGGGTTGTGTTTGGATATCCCAGTTAGGAGGCTTATCCCAGTTTTGATCACATGAGATTTACATGCGACACAGAGAAACGTGATTATGCATATCCCTGTATACACACATATTAGCATAACTGTTACTGATTACTGTGTGGTATTTGCACAGGTGCTCGTGATGTCTGCGAAGATAAAGCATCAGTTTCCAAATCGCCGACAAAATGTGACATTTGGGGAAACTGACATCCTGCAACCTATCTGCAGATTTCAATTTCAGCTGTTTCCCCCTCCTACTGTAAATCAGCAAGCAGATATATATATGTGTGTGTGTGTGTCTTTCTTCATTGCCAAAAGAAATAAAAACAAATCCTCCGCTGCTCCAGAAGTGAGACATTTTCCCTGACACCACTCTTTCTATTGTGTCACTTTGCTGAAGCTGCACCTGCACAGGTTGTCAGCAACATGTAAACACGCAACGTGATCCTGATCTCTCCGGTCGCATATTGTTTCCCCTCACAGCCAGGCGAAGAGTCTATCTGGGTGTCTGCAATTGGAATATGATGTTCTTCCTACGTGCATACGAAACACTAAAATTGGGTACTTCAAAAGCCCGATCATGAGAAGGACACTCATGTCCGTGTAAACACACTCGGTGAGACAAAGAGCGTTTCATCTCAGCTGCTTATCCTCATATTTATGTGAATTCATCCCTAATGCTCAGTGAGAAAATACACAGTTGTCTTTTTAGATAGCGGGAATGGTGTTGCTCGAAAGCCAAAATAGACTAATTTAAGATACACGTTCTTGTGCGAATGCTTTACACACATTAACACGAAACGTATTCGATATACTGTACTTAAAAACAAACAAAACAAAAAACATTTCTACTCTCTAACAGAATGATGGAGTCTCATCTTCACATCTCCACATAATTGAATTCTTAATGTGTGTACTCAGCTCGTCAGGACATGTCTCCTCTACGCTATGAAGACTGGCAGGATTTGAAAGATACGCCGTCTCCGTTTCTCACCCACCTTTCTTTAGTGGCGGCGCCGCAACAGGCGACGAGTGAACGGAAGCTTTTGTTCTGCGACTCCATCAGACTCCGCTACTCTCGTCTCAGCTTGATCGCCAAAAGGCATTTAAGAGCTGCTGTTATTTGCTCCCTTTGATGATTAAGACAACATGGACATGGTTTATTAACAATGATTTATGTGTGGCTGTGTCAGGATGGCAATTACAGGAAATATAACCACTGCTGCTGAACACATATTTAATTCTATTAGTGGTAAAGTTAACACATTGACACAGTGAATAAAGGCGGCGTTTGGTGGATTTTCCGAGATGCAAGCCTTTAAGGCAGGTGTTTAAATGAGCCACCTTTGAGATATCACCGAAGGTTGTTGCTCAAATGAGCAGCAACAGACAACAATTAATTATAATGGATCAGAAATACATATTTTCTGCACCTCTTGATATTTCTGTGTTGCCGTAAAGACACGTATGTTTATTTTAAAATCCACAATTTCCTTCTTAAATCACTGGGAAATAGATGTGATGGTAAATTAAACCAGGAATCTGTTTTGGGGGTTTCTGACTTGTTAGTTGGAAACAGTGTGATTTAACACCCAATCAATTTAAGGTTTGCTTCGGTTTGTAACTGAGTCAGACTGAAATGATTGGAACTGATTCCAATTGAAATATTTATTTTGTCAAATAATTCATAAAGATACGAGAAGCCGAAGTGAGAAATTTGACTGGCTGATTGGGAAAAGATAGAAAACAAAAGCAGTACAATGTTCGTAACCAATTTTAAAACCTTCGATAATCAGCAATTGAACTCATTACACACCAACACATTTCTACATGTTTCAGTTTTGCTGTTATGTTGCAAATAGTTGCTAATATTTTCCTCCAAAAGCTTCTTTGAACTGACTTCCATTGTACACAAATCCTAATTCCCACCCTTGGCTGCAGCAGTTTTATGTGAATCTCTGTGGTGCACTAAAGGACACACTTGATCCGGCATTTAAACAACAGAGTCTGAGTGAAAGGATGGGAAAAAAAAAACAAAAACGCTCACAATGCGTTTGCTTTAAACTATAAAGCATTGAAATTCAATGGTAATGAGGTAAACCGAGCTGCACTGTGCAGCACTGCAGGGTTAGTCATGATGCTCGGTTGTTGCAAGTATGCAAGAGTCGGGACGTGCAGGGGGGGTGCCGGGTGGAGGGATTAGCGGATGAGGGTTTGCACAAACGTTTTGTTTGGGTGGAGATGCCATTTTTCCTCCCTGCTGACTCTTTATGCAAACCAGAGGCGACGAGGCAGAAATCTGGCTCCACACTGACAACTCATCATTTAATTCTTGACTTCTGGAATGCCTCACATTTTAATAAACTCTTGCATTCTGGGACGGCGTGCGAGTGACTTAAAATGAGATTGGAGACAACAGTATCTGTCTTATCTAAACTGTCATAAACAACTGGAGTTTGACGGGCCAAAATTAAAGTCTGGATTGGTGCTTGAAGTTTAAAAAAAAAAAACGCGTCTTTGCCAACGCCGCATCCAAATAACTTTTACCCGAGACGTCCCAAAAGGGACATCAACTCATGAAAGATACGCCGCTAATATCCTACCATCTGCTCAGCCTCTGAGTATTTCCATTAAGAGGACAGATACTGTAGCTGCGCCACAATGCGCCATAAAGAAAAACCATTCCCTAAAAGCACAGAAAGCACTGCATGCATCAGCTGTCAAACTTGAACTTTAAAAATGGCAAACTACCAGAAAAAGCCATGTTTACAGAGTTCTGAACTTGAAGCCGTCCCGGGAGGGTTTCGTGTAGTGCATTCGTACACAAACACGAGGGTAGGACACGCTCACCGCCGGCTCGGCCAGACTCTGACCAACTCATTCCACACCGCTGGGTAAATGTTAGCGTCGCCGTTCACAGAAGTCTCCGATGAGGATCCCTTCACTTCTACGCCACTGTGTTGCGCCACAATTAACATTTTGCTTTTCTGGTATCAACTAAATTCACACAATGTCTTTTTCCATTATATGAAAAACAGCGAGTTTTGCAAAATAAGGGAGAATATAAAGTTCAGGAGCCTCCAGCTTGGTTACTTAAGACGCGCATTGTGCTGCTGCGATCCATAGGATTTGAATCCACCTGGAGAGTTTTTTCTTCTATATTCTGCATGAGAACAAGTTGTACTGCATCTACTTTATCCAGCAGATGCTCTGTCAGATTGGGATCTGGGGAATTTGGAGCCCAGGTCAACGCTTTGGGCTCTTTGTCATGTTATCCAAGCTGTTCTCGAGCAGCTTCCGCAGTGTGGGGCGGCGCATTGTCCTGCTCGGTTTTGTGTAGCAGCGTTTAGGTGGGTGGTATTTGTCAAAGTAAAAGCCCGCGTGAATGTTTCCCGGCAGAAAATTGCAGCGTTACTCACCTCATGTGTTGTTATTATTATTAATGTTGTGGCTGATGGGTTGAAATGATGGATATAGGTGTTTCAAGCGTAAAAAAACACCTTAATTATTCCACTTCTTACAAATTAGAATTAGTATTATAATATATTCTGACACTGTATCACTTGTAAATTCTATCTTTAATGCCAATGTTTGTTTTTCTGTGAAATTACTGTATGTTTTTTCTTTTTTTTCCCATGCAGCGAACTCATGACCTCTTATTTAAATAAATGAATTACTCTCTAACTGAATAAATTCTGCTCTTGCCTTTCCTCTTTTTCTCCTTCAAGCAAGTTTATTACTAATAATAGCAATGAAACCTTTGCAGTAAACAACAATCCACATCGCATTGTGGGGAAACAAATAATGGAAGGGCAGGCGTCAACGTAAAGAGCGTATACAGTTTTACGTGTCACTACGATGCTGTGTAGTGCAGCCAAGTGGTATTCGATGAGCCAAGTGATGAAAAACGAAGGCACTGGCACAAAAAAACATTACCTGTCTGAAATCTCTAACCTGTGTTGGGGGGAATAAACCATCTGACATCCTCTCTGGCTCAGCAAAGAACCAGACAAAACACAAGGCAAAATACAGCCTCGTCTCCAGAAACTTCAGCCTCTGACTTGAATTTAATTCGTTGCAAATGCATTTCAACTGTCTTAAGAGCAGAAGACAGCCTTGAGGGACTGACTCTGATAATGGATTTTAAGCCCTCCGTGTGGCATGTCGCTGCTCTGTGTTAGCACCCACACTGACAAGGGTGGTTAAAATAACACCGAACCCGAAAGACTAAAGAAAGGAAAATAATACCACTGTGTCTGTGATCCTCCTGCGAGTTAATCTTTGAAGACGAGAAGGCTTTGTCAGTCTTTTTTTGTCCGCGTATTAATCAGCGGCACACAGAGGCCGCTCGGAATTATTTTAGAGTAATGTTTCCTCATAGTTCCTGGAAGTGTGAGCTGACTATCCCCCCCTTTATGCGAGGACCAGCGGCCACATGTGTGCATCCTTTCTTTCCTTAGTTACTGTGCAGGTATTTCTTTCAGCCTGCATATTTTTGATGGTCAGCTGTGGAAGAGGGAAAAAAAATGGTGTCTCTGTGTGCGATGTGTGAAAACTGTTATTAAAATACGGCACACGGGGAGCCTGACATGTGATAAAGTCTGACAAACAATCCAAAGGTTATTAGTAGGTACTCATTCATATTTTATACACACTCGCTCCACCATCCACTACTTCCCACCTCTGGGTCTAATAAGGATTAATACGGCATGGGATTAGCATTAGAAACTGTCTGTTCAATTTCAGTCTCGGGTCTCTGTATAGGATGCAAATGCTAGGCGAATACATAAAACATGGCCGGGACCACGGATTCGGATGTAGCTATAAATTATTCGATCGATATCAGCTGTTTCATGCATATAAGTTAACTCGATCGAATTTGCATTTGCTGTAATATAACAAAAAAACAGCTTAATAAATGCACTCTAAAAGGGCTTAAGATAGGAAGACGACTTTTTTTTTTACATTACAGCATAAATATATATATATATATATGTGAGGGAGCACATATTGAATTTCATTAAATCAAATAGTCCTGAATTTATGAATTCCATTACGATAAATTGGGAAATTGCGTGCAAGAAAAAATAAATGTCGCTTTGGAAAGTTCACGAAGGCTTTGCAGCCGTTTAATGTCACAAAAGCATGAAGTCGATGCTTCAGTTGGACGTCAAGGTGCACCATCACTGTTTGTGCTCTTTCTTTTGCAGCTTCTTGCGCAGAAGAGCATCAGACAAACACCTTTTATCACCACAACTGTCAATATATCCATCCATTTTCTATACACCGCTTAATCCTCACTAGGGTCGCGGGGGGGCTGGAGCCTATCCCAGCCGACTTAGGGCGAAGGCAGGGGACACCCTGGACAGGTCACCAGTCTATCACAGGGCTACACTTAGAGACAGACAACCAAGCACACTCACATTCACACCTACGGACAATTTAGAATCACCAATTAACCTCAACATGTGTTTGGACTGTGTGGGAGGAAGCTGGAGAACCCGGAGAGAACCCACGCTGCACGGGGAGAACATGGAAACTCCACGCAGAAAGATTCCAGTGCCCCCACTGGGACGCGAACCGGCAATCTTCTTGCTGCGAGGCAACAGTGCTGCCAACTGCGCCACCTTGCAGCCACTGTCAATATATTTGGGACAAATTAAGAAAACTACCAACATCCAAAACACTTCACTCATTAAAAAAAACACCACCACAAGCTACTAAATATGTCAAGAGTGGAAATAGCCTTGATTCTTGTAAACGATGAGCAAAAAAATGATTCAGGTTTATTAATGGGGATTAATCGTCATGGTAACACAGTGGGGGGTAAATTGTAGGGAATGAGTTTGTTGAGAGGCTGGGAAAATGATTTATGTAGGGGGGTAAAAAAGTGATTAAAAAATACTATGAGTGATGGAAATATTAGCAGCATATGCTTTAAGTTTATTCTCCAAAGTGGCTCAATAAGTCTGTCAGTCACGGTGCAAATTACCGCCTAATGACGGCGTCGCAAATACATTTGTTTTGTTATTCATCATTGGCGATCAGACGAAATCACAGAAGGTTGTGTGATCAGCGCTGCAGAGATGCAGGAAAGGTTCATTTGTGAATATTGTAAACAGGAGTTGCTGTTGGAGAGTCGCAATCCTTATTTCAGCTAAGAGATGAGGAAGAGGAAAAGGAAAACAAGAAAATTGCTATCGCTGTTTGTCTTTGGTCGACACAAACAACAAAAAGACCTGTCGATTTATAGCCCCATCCCAGCTCTTAATGACTCACCGAACCATCCTCCAGCAATTGAGATGGCTCATCAATTTAATTACTTTACAACGCAGGCCCGCCCCATGCTGTCAAAAAGCCTGGCATTGGAAGTTTCCAGTCACCCTGTACTTGTAAATATGCCAGAAGAAAAGCTCTCTTTTGCACTGCGGTTTACGGGGTTACGTTTAAAGTCAAACTAAGGTTTATGAAGCAAAGAGAAACAAATGAAGACGCCTCTGTCGATGAATGAACCAAATATAATACGTCTTCTACACAAAACAGTAGCATCCAGAAAGAGGAAAAGAGGCATATTGCGATTACTAATTCTACCTCTAATGGGTTATTTCATGTAGTATCATGAACAGCAGCAGTGAACTCTCTGTGTACAGTGACTACAGCATCACAGCTTCCAACGCCCAACTGCTTTCATCCACCGACCCCGTAGTGTCCGCACATACACTAAAGAGCACAAACACCAAAGCATACTAATTATGGCTGTAAGCGGCACATAAAACATTATTGATTGCTCGGAAAATATCACAAATGCCAACTTAGCAGATGGTATGTAAATTTAATGAGTCGCGTTATTGGGAAGGAAACATTAAAAAGAGGCGATTATGTAAATAAATTTGAAAACTTCCGCCGCGGATCCCTCCGATATTTAATCAGTCTTGTAGGTCCTGCAATAACTACTAAGCAGCAACCAGCATTATTTAAACAACTTACTGTACTGTACAGTGGAACAGGTGTTTCTTTTCTTTCTTTCCTTTTTTTCCCTCCCCGTTAACAAGTGGATATCGTTCGTGGCGCTCACCCCTTTATTCTGACACCTTAATTTGAACCTACGGGAGCCGTTACGCATGAGATACAAGCCTGGGATGTTTGCATGCACAGCGCAGCTCCAGCGCGTCTCGCCAAACTAAAGCCTTGAATCCAGCACTGCTAGTGTAGCACAAGCCTGCTGTCCCACAAAAAAATCTGTTGTCAACACTCTGTGCTAGCCAGTTAGCTGCAGCTCAAAGCCAGTCCAGCTGACAGCATGTCTGGATGATAAGTTGAAACTACCAAGGCGTTAAACAGTATGTCTATCGCTGGCAAGCCCACCTGCCACACAAACAAAACATACGATTACACAGAGAGCTACACTCAACGGAGCTGCGTGTGCACTTATTGCACACATAAGGCAGCGAGTTATTAACAAAAACTTTAATAAAAACCCAGGTTTGCCTTAAAAATGACAGGTGACTTTACTTAAAGAAACCACATCTGCTGCAATTTGGAAAAAAAAAAAACCCCAAAAACAAAACACAACAGCACATGGCGCCTGCTTACCATGCAGCCGGATGATTCGAGCTGTCGATCAGACACGCACTTGAAATTCTTCTTGCAGCCGCCGTTATCTTTGGAGCAGTCACGGACGGGCCCGAAAGATGCCAGCAGGTCCTCCACTGTCTCGAAATACGTCGACATCATGGCCTCTTCTCTGGAATGGAAGAAAGAGCAGATTAGAAAAACAAGGAAAGACAAAAAAAAGAAAAAGCATCCTTTACATGCTTTCTTAGTGTAAATAAGGACACACCTGTCCCAAGTGATGTGGAGTGAGAATGAATTCTTAAGCAGCCGAACATAATCCCCCACCACCTGGAAGGCAGCCTCTCATAACCTCGCTGTATGGTGCAATTAAGAAGCTATTCATGCTTGCACACACAAAAAAATAAAAAATGGTGCCGTTTTGATGGCTTTCATCTCTCCACCTGCAATTAATGGCCACTTGTTATGTGTTTGGTTTAATTTTTTGCATCAAAAGGGGTGTGAAAGTCAGCTTCATGACTAAAACAATCATAAAACGATGAGTGAGACATGACAGGTTTCCTTCTGTGCCTGACGGTGCAAAGGGAAAATGTTAAGAACTCTTATAGTATTGTAAAATTGATATACCCTGAAGCATGTATTTTTAAAAACGGCTGAGTTTTAATGCGCAGGTGGTTCACGGTGGGTCGCGTCTGGGTGCACCGGCAGTGGCACAACGTGTTGATGTGTTGATGGGAGGCCCAGGGAATCGGCATTCATCATTCAGAAGTGACCTGCGGAGTTTTTCCACCTCTAATAGCAGCACGGAGCAGCTGTCTGTCCGCGTTTGTTGTGTTTTTTTAACTTAAAGTTTGAATCCCCGCAAAGTGTTTTTCTGATCACTCAATTTGTTCAACCTCAGCGATACGCACAATGCATGTTGGTGACGAACGCTGAATGTAAATACAGGTTTTGTTTTGTTTACTGCTGAGAAAACTCCACGGGGCAGCTTTCGCTCTCTGAACTAATTCAAGGCCGAAGCATCCAGATCTGCAACGGCGAGGTGACAAAACAAAAGAGTAAAAAATCAGAGAAAAGCACATGAATACACACTCGAAGATAAACACCGGCAATAAGAGGTACATAATGGAGCGAAATTAAATCATTTTTCATTTCTTTACTTCAAATTTATTCAAGGAGCATTTTAATGAATTTTTCTGATTTGCACAGCTCAGAGGACTGGATGGACTCTGTTTCTCTGTGAGGCTGCACTCAGGCCCAGTGGTGGTTTGAGCTAAATGCTAATGTCATTATACTAAGATGCTCTGAATGGAAATACTAACATTTCCATTTGTAGCAGTTCACATTTTGTGTGCTTCTGTGTGACAACTAACTAAAATTTTAATACGATTTCGATGTGATAGAGTTGTGAGATGAAAAGTCAATCAAAGTCGTTACTGAGAGGGGCATAAATATCCATTTCATAGTCGGGACATTTCACGCAAAAGTCAACAACATGATGACGTTTGAGGTTCCAGAATCACCAAAGTCAGTAGATTTTTTTATCCTCTGGAAACCATGAATGCTTGTGCAAACTGTCAAATAGTTTTTAAAACATCCTACTGAGGTGACCTGACCCAAAGATGGATGTTTCAGTCCCTGGAGCCCCGAGTGTTGCTACAAAACTGTCACCAAAAAAGTTGAGAAATGAAATGAGTTCTGCTTAGAGCACCACTTGTTATTGTATGTGAATGTGTGCCAGTCTGCCAATGCTGCTGCTGCTGCTGCTACAAAAAGAGGAAACTATAATTTCCAAATCTCAATCTTGGCACTTTCTCTGAGAAATATTAGCTTGACCGATGTCCACTGTGTTCACTTGAGCATGCTCCGCCATGCCTGTACACCCAGTCCTGTACGCCTGCTGTCAGAGTGGCAACCCCTGTACTTTTGTTTGCGAGAAACAAAAGCACTGTCTCTTGCAATGGGGCCACAGGGACCAGAGTGTGTTGTGAGGGTGACTTGGCTCTACAAACAGCAACAGGATCCTGAATGATGGGAAGACAGATGAGTTGCTGTGCAAAGGGAGATTTTTGGAGGATTTTCACTGTCACTGTTTGTGTACGTCTTTATGGGCGCTTATGTGGCAAAGTCATTTTCAAACATGCTAAAAATAGGTCCACTGAGCCAATAATGCACATATTGATGCTACTCCTAATGTAATTAAAATGTCTCCGAGTAACCCGCGCTTAAAGTGGATATAAATCATCGCAAGGTCATTGTTCTTGCAAAGTTTAAGCAAAGGAGGCAAAGTGAAGCGTTTCTGTGAAAAGAATTGAATATCAGGACCTTGTCTTGACTTCTGGAAAAGATGAAAGGCTGAGCCTTGAAATTAATCAAAAAGCTACGAATGCTACCAGTACAGCATTGACAAAATACCTTTGAAATAAAGTATATCTCATTATTACAAGCAGGGATGCGCTGGTAGGATGAGAGCGGACACCATCTATCTACCTTTTCATTTACAGAATATCTTTTTTATCTTTTTCTCGGTGTCTTCCAACGTGTGACCAGCATTTAAAACATCGCTTAACACCTCACGCTGTCTTTAGTGAGCGACTCTTACAGCTGAATGTTTGGTTTTTATGTTAGATTTAGGGCACACCAGCGCGTGACTGACACATCTTTCTGGTGGCGAAGTATTAGGGCTCACTGACTAACACATCAGGACTGTCCTCTTTGCAAATTCAAACCATTTCTGACACACTGCAGCGCTGATAGCAAATCACTGACTGTTCTCACTGTCACGCTTGGGAATGTGAAAAAAAAAACAAAAAGACGTGTATCAGAAGGGTTCAGACGAGTAACACGTCAATCTGAAATGTGGATATTCTCCCTTTTGATTCATGGAGCCGGGAGTTTATTTTATAATTATTCTATTTTGTACTTTTTTTTTTTTTGTTATCTAAGAAAAAGTCTATCCTTCTGGCTATTTGCACTTCAGTTTATTAATGGCTTCCTGATTAACTATACTTAAAGCCATTTAGTCTGAGCTGTAATTCAAATGCAGATATGAATAGCAACCAAGCCAAGCACTAAGCAACTTTTTCAAGTGTGTTAAATATTTTAGATGTAATAAATATTCCATTTGAATAAGTCTGTTGACCACACAGGGGGATGGTGAAATGTTATTCACAATTAAAACAGCCCAAACATTTTAGGTCCCTTTGTTTAAATACAAATACTCCCCTCGAGAATGTGATAAAAGACACGGATACATTAAAAGATATTTGACGATAACAACTGACTGTTTTGCTGGATATACAAGGAGGTCTGCTGTAGACAAGAGTTTTGGAAGATATATTCTTCAGGCTAAATAAACAGCATTTGTAAAAAAAAAAGGGTGGCTAATTAACCTTCTGGTCAACCAGTCACAATCGCTAGAGGATATTTCACATTTATGCACTTAATTATATTCATTCAGGCTGCTTTGGTTTAGCATTTCTAGAATTGCCACAGGATACATGAGCTGAACTCACTGTCCAAACAACAGAAAATGACTGTAAACAACTGAAAAGTTCACATTTGTTTGTTCTGCCGCATTTATTCAGACAGAAATATTATAGATGATTATTGTTGCTTCCGGCAACATCCATCAATCTTAAGCAGGAACAATTACAAAAAGAAAAAAAGAAAATGAAAACAGTTCAGCCGCTATAATATTTATTTACGCATACGCTTAAGTCAGTCAACAAAAAATAAAATAAAATAAAAAGCAATCCAGCATCCAGAGCAATTGTGTCCACTTGCATCAAGAATCAGCAAGTGCTCCAAGACATGCTGTGTCTGTCTTAAAGTTTGGTCTTTGGTTGTTGTGTTTGACAGTGTGAAGCGTCTTTGAGTGTCCAGAAAAGCGCTCTATGAATCTGTTCAATTATTATTATTTTATTTTCTCCAAAAGACTGAGTTCATTGTTCCCACAGTAAGCGCCTGAATTATCTCAACTGTCTCATTGAGGAAGAGCAGGAGGTTCAAACCAAGACTTTCTTTGATCATTTTAAAATTCCTACCAAACAGATCTTTGTAGAGGAACCTCATCTATGTTATCAGTGTTGTTCTTTTGGTCGCTAACCAGTGTTCAGTTGAGTAGGAAATAAGACTCGCCTGATAAAACAAGACTCACAGCAGCCTGGACAGAAGATATGACCAAACAAGATTGGGCGGGGGCATTGCTGTTTGAGTTGTTTTCCTCATTTCTACATACTCCTTTGAAAACCCACTATATTAAGATGCCAAAACATCTGATGCTAACTGCTTAAGACGGCTCCTCTCTCCTCCTCGATGCTGCCAAAAAAAAAAAAAGACCAACTGGCCTCAAGCTTGGAGATACTGATGTGCTACAGCGTGTCGCACTCAGCTGCAAACCCACCGACGTGCATCATAAATAAACTGACCAATGGAGCAAGGAAACAAACGTCATCCAAACAGAGGCCCCCCCGAGCTGCGCCTGAATAGAAATCAAAACCAGTAGAGGGAGTCTGACGCCTGTCCTTGAATTACCGGCAAAAAAAATAAGAGACACATCCTTCTGAACTGAGTGGTTCCCAAAAGGGACTCCGGAACATGAAACTAGAAAGTGCATCTCTCAGGAAAGAAACATTCCCTTCTTCCAAACCAAAAAAAGAAGTAGTGATCTGCTTTGGGCGAGCAAACATGTCCACTGTTCCAGAGCCAAGGACCTTGCGAGTCAAAAAGGTAGAGATCACTGCAATAGCTGATGGGCAAAGCTGGGCAGATTTAGTCACCGCTGACAGAGCCAAGGAAACTCGCCCCTTAGAATATAAAATGCAATCACTCTTGGAGGAAGGTTCCTGATTTGGTGCGTGGGACTGAGAGGTACCAACAAAATGCAGTTGGGCTCACCATTGTGCACAGCTTTGGCTCGGGAATCAAACCCCCCCCTTGAATGATGGTGGACTCGCTCCTACTCAGGATTTGTCCAGATGTGCCGGGCTGTTGTGTGGAACTACTGACAAATCACCGGCTGGCTGGCTGCAACACTTGGACTTTCTCCAGGAGGCTGAGAGGGTCACCATCATGTCACTGCGTAATGCGGAGAGAAAAACTATTACTGTTGTTTGCGCCTATTTGTGGACGGCAGGGCGACAGCGGCTAGATGCTGCAAAAAAAACCTGATACGCCTACATGTGAGAGAGCCGATGCAGCAGAAGGTAAATGGTTTATTTTACAAAGTGTACATACTTATTTTTGAGTGTTGATAGAGCTTAAATGCATGTTAGAAACAGAGCAAGGTTAATATTATGAGCACCAAATAGTTAATAAAGATCAAGAGTGCCGTGAAGTGATGAGTCACAGGTAATCAGAACACTCTCGCTGATTGGGCCCCATTACCTACTTGGGTTGATTTTTCAGTATATTTTTTTTCTTCCTGATGTAATCTTGTCGCATAAGCTGCAGGTATTTATGAGGTGAATCTTTGTAACACCTGTTTTTATAGCGACACGTAAAGATTTGCCCTTTGTCAAACTGATCTCCATCTACTAGACCCAATAACCCTCGAATGTCACGCTGAATAATGTCAAAGTAATCTTTGGAGAGCACTCCAAATCAAGTGGAAGGGTCAGGTATTAATAAACTGCAAAACTGTGGGATGCCCTCTCTCCACGCTGATGAACAGGAAGTGGCAGTTACCGTGGATACTGAAAGATGTTTGAATTAATGTCTAACAGTAAATGCACAGCCAACATGCATTAAGTACATGTTTTTTTAACTAATTTATGCAGATGTATGTACTTGTTTATATGCATTAAAGGCAATTCAAATGAATGTAGCGCGTGTTCCTTTAACCTGATTGTGAAAGAGGAAGTGGTACACCAGTGTATGTAGAGGCGTGTGTGTGTGTGTAACCTGAATAATGTGTACAAAGCAGGAAAACAGCACACTGGCATGTTACCTTGCTCTGTTATCCACACCTGTGATTCTCGCTAAGGGCGCCGAGAAAGACAAGTCAGCACTGGTGTGTTATTTCTGTTCGTTTTCTGTGCACGCCAGCTGTTTTGGGATGGCCCTTACTATTGTGATAGTGTGGATGGGGTGTTTCTGGTTGTTCTGTTTTAGGACTGTGACCTCAGAGCTCCGTCCTGTGGTTAACTAACTGCCTCTGCGTTACATTCCCGCCCGGCAGAGTCACAAAGGATTATTGCACTGATATTGTATTGCGGCAGAAATCTACAGTAAAGAAGACGTTCATCCGCCTCTTCGGTCTCCCGTGTTGGCTTTTCCTCTTTCTTTATTTGGCAACTCAATTCTTCTGAATTAGACAGGCAACACATGGCATTCTGTGCATCAGTTCTTTCTGTCAGGCACTCAAAGCATTGACAAATGGCTCCTTAATTCAGAGGAAAACAGAGGGTGGGTAAGGTGAGGCAGACAAAAAATAATGGGTTGCCTCAGCTGTGAGGTGCATGCTAACTGGCTCTCCTAACGGATAGAGGGAATAGTGAGTCAAAAATGGAAGAAAAAAAAAACAAGGAAGGAAGAAAAAAAATCAATCGCTAAGATGCCTGATGCTAGACGGACCAGAGGGAGGAAGAGAAGAAACCTCTCAGTAAGGATGCTGGAAAGTTTCCTGACATGTTGTACAACATATTAAATCATGATGGAGAGGATGGACAGAGTCCAGCAAAGTTTATTTTGGTGTCATAGATGCATACGTTTGTCTACTCACCTATTTAAGAGTAAAAAAATAAAAAAAAAAACACCATCTACCATCACTCTGTAGCAGAATTGTTCAAACTATAGGTACTGTTCAGGAAATCAACAACAAATCCTGGCAGTGCTTCTTTTCCAAATCATTAGCTAATCAAGATCATCTCTTTTGGCACCGTGACTCTGTTGCTTGACCCAGAAGCACATTGGATGCGTCTAAACACTGACTAATGTACTTGTTATTTATCTCCCTCTCTGCCTCTTGCTTTTCCAGATGATGAATGACCAGGCGACACTGCCCAAAGTTAGAGCGCTGCTCCAGCATGATTACAGAGCCCGTTATTGGTCTGCCCCTGAACTTGATTAATGCTCTTGTTCCAGCTCCCCACAAATATGCTGACTCTCATCAAGCACTTTCGTCATTGAATAGAGTGCATTTTCTTTGGGCTTTCTGTAATCACTGAGGAAAAATCTAGTGGGTGAAAAAAAGCAGGTAAACCTAAGTGATAAAATAAAGATTGATGCATCAACTCTTTGCTTTGACTGTGTAGTTGTAAAACATTTTTTTTTTGACTGAGATTCGGAGCGAGTGGAAGTGGATTTATGAGCTCAATCTTTTTTTTTTTCTTTCTTGGTGTCAACCTCTTGCAGTTGCATTGGGTTATTGGCAATGGCACATTTTGATGGTTCACTTGATCACGGCGAGTGAGGCCATTAATCACCAGCGCGAGGTGTCAGCGGCTACTCAGGGTTATTAACAGTTCCTTATTGACAAAAATGCTAGTCTCCGAGCACACTTTGGAGCGCCTGAATCATTGTGCGCCGTGATGTTTATGAGGTGTTTGTTGACACACCGGCTTCGACTTGACAATGAACGCGAGGCTAATGTTGGGTAAGGTTAAATTCCAATTACAGCAAGTGGGACTGTGGGTCGGCCAACTTTTTCTCTTTGAATATGGCAGTTTGATTAAAAAAAAAAGAAAGTGGGGAGACTCAAACTAAGCACAGGTAAAGCTCAGGTTCTTCTCTGGTTTACTACTGTATACACAAACAGTTTTTTCATAAAGTGCAATGCAAGGTAAGCTCGAATGCTGCACATTCTAATATCGGCTCCTTGTTTCTCAGCACGACCGAGACAACAAAAGGGTCAGCCTAAATTCCAACACTAACACCGTTATTGATCGTGTGAATGTTTACTTTGAAGAAAATCCACCGTATGAGCAGGTTTTTTTTAACTGTTTCCACAAACATCAGGCCATTTGTGTGAGTACATCGAGTACAGTGTTGTTTTTAATGTACAATACAGAACGCCTTGAACAATTCCAGTCACACAAGCCAGCGGTCCCCAACCACCAGGCTGCAGACCGGTACCGGGCCGTGGGTCATTTGGTACCGGGCTATACAGAAAGAAAAACAAAAGTTTTATTGTTTTATTTTTATTTTCAGTGCAACGTTTTATTCTGAAAAATGACGAGCTCATCTTCCCGTCACTTCCGTCTGTGCTTGTTTTCCGCACTTGACCATCAGTTTTCACGCCCGGCCGTTAAACGAAGCCGTCAGTCTAACCGCCGCCGAAAGGTATAAAAAAAACAAACGTCTCCGGAGAGCTTCTTTGGAAAGTGGGAGGGACTCAATGCTGAGATAGAAGAAAAAGTAAATACATGTTTAACAAGTAATTTTATTCGTTTGTGAAACTTTTTAATAGAAAAAAACATTATTTTTTGCTATGTGTGCAATGACCGCTTGTAGAAACATTTCTTTCTCTTAGTGCAAAAAAAGTTGGGGACCACTGATACAAGCAACTAAGAAATGGTGCAAAGACGTCTTCTGTATTTAGATATGTCTTGCTGTATAGCATGGACATTGGCTGGAATGAATCTTCCTCAAGCAGCTTTAAATGTCAGGGACTGCACAAGTGAAGTCATTAAAGTGTGACTATAAAGGGAATAAGGGTGTAAAACTTTGGTATACAGCTTAATAGATTTACAGTCAATTATGGTTTAAAATATGCTTTAGCCATTACGGATAAGCCAACAAGCTATTTGTTGTTCCACCAAGAAGGTGTGTAGTCAGACTGAAATAAGGGTCGGCACTTTATTCTGTTTCACTGAGACCCAAACAAACTGCAGCGCTGAAACAGAAACATTCCCACAACATTTTATTTTATTGCCTTTATTGAAATTACAGTGAAGAGAGAGACAGGAAAGTGGGGGGAGAAGAATGGGGGGAAGGTCCTGCAGTAAAGTTCTGGACTTGAATTCACTGCATCGGGGACTTTAAATGGAATGGTAAATGGATTGCACTTGTAAAGCGCTTTTCTACCTTAGCGGCTCTCAAAGCGCTTTACAATGTTTTCTCATTCACCCATTCACACACCAATGGCGCTAGCCTGCCATTGGGAGCAACTTTGGGTTCAGCATCTTGCCCACTTCGACTGTGGAGGGGCAGGGGATCGAACCGGCAACCTTTTACGATAATAGCACAACCGATGTACCACCTGAGACATGGGACGCCAGCTCAACCAGGTGAGCTATCGCTGCGCCCCCACAACATTTTAAATGTTGCATCCCAACTTCATTTTCTTTCAAGGAATAAAAGAGTAACTGGAAAAACCCAAAAAAACCCACACGATCACCTGTGGCTAGGATCGGCCTTGACACTGCTAATATGAGGCAGCACTGCTCATCGTGTCCTAATTTGTTTAATCATAGGAAACAAATGCGAATTAATTTGTGATTCAATGACTGCAGAAAAAATAAATAACTAGCAAAAAAAAAAAAAAAAGGAGCAGAAATTTCTGCAGAAAACAGTTTGTGACAGCAAGGTCTGTGGATTTATGCCAAGGATAACCAAAAGTTGCTTTTCATAGCTTTAAGCAGTGCAAATAAAATTCCGTTTAACTCCACTGGGCCAATGAAAGCGAACTTATCAGCATGGCAAAAAAATCTGACTACAAAAACAAGAGAGGCTGTATGAGGCCGGTTAAAATACAGACGTCAATCTGTGGGAAATCCGATTAAAAAAATATCAACATATCGAGTGTGTGATTTGGAAACCAGCTTATTTAAAACAAGTGTAATCAACGCGAGGTTAGGCGATACCGTCGGGAGACTAATGGACGAAATATGTTTAAGCTGACACTTACCTTGATGCTCACTTATCTTTTTTTTAAAAATAAATTTAATTGAGTACCGTCTGTACGCTGAAGGGCAGGAGTGAAATGGAGAAGCATCCTTTTAAAAGCCACAGCTACAGTGCATTCCACCACTTTCCACATCAACATGTCTGTCATGACTAACTCGCTACATCAATGCCCCGCATAAACACTTTGGGGAAGTGAATCAGCCAGAAACTCCATAAGCTCCCATGAGAATTTGTCCCACGAAAAAAAAAAAAAGGCATAATGAGTTGCCTGCATTATTCATGACAATCTGACGGATTCTCTTAACAGTCACAGGAACTAATCACCAACTAAATACAGAACATTAACTTCTAACTGAAGTGGGCTTTTAATCAGTCATACAGTATGTGTTTCCTACTTAGCGTTTCCAAAGATTGTATTTGTTTTCTGGCGTCATTAAAGACGGTTTGATCCCGCAGCAGTTCAAGAGGACAGAAAACATAGTTTTGATTCCATCTCTAAAGAACCGACCCAGTGCTAGTCCCGACCAGAACTCATGTCATGTGTCCATCCGCTGCACCGACGAAGCCCCGAGGCCCAGAAACGATGGAAAAAGTCCAACAAAGTGACAAATCTGGACCCCCCTCCACGGACACCAAGGACCAGAATCTCCGGAACACCCACAGTCCGAAGGCAGAACCCTGATCACTAGATGAAGGTACTGAAGATACAGCTGGTTGAGGAGTTCAAAATGACTTTCAGACTCTATGGAGGACGATGTTGATCATCCTGAATCATAGACTGTATAAAAGATGGACGTAGCAACCGGCCCTGAAAAATGAAGCCAACCCGGAAGTGTCAAAAACCTGCAGGATCACTACGTCCGCTAGTCCTGGCTTCAAAAAGCCCTGGCTCCCATAGACTTGAATTGGAAAAGAAGTGATCACGAAATACCACATTCCTACAGCTCAGGATTTTTTTCTTATTAGTTTTCATGGTCAAATCCAGAGATCAGGTGGCCAATCTGAAAATAAATCAATACTGAATTTTAAAAAAATCGTCAACATTTTGCGGGGCAAGGGGCGTGGCTGGCTTGAGTGACAGTTGGCAGCGACCATACAGATGAAGCCAGCAGAAGGCAGTAAATGTGGGCGAGCAGAGAGGGCCCGCCTCTCAATCCGTCTGACCAATCGCTGTTCCTATGGCTCCGCCCCCCTCCGACGATTTTTGGCTCCAAAAATCCAAGATGTCAACCAGGAAGTAGCAAAACCCTGGCTTCATTTTGTCAGTGCAGAAACCAACAGGTGACGTAACGGTAGCTATGTCCATCTTTTATCCAGTCTATGTCCTGAACTCGTCCAGAGCATCAGAGGTCAGGGCGGTCTAATATGTGCTGTTTTGTGTTTCCAGTGTCAGCTCCCTTTTGGTGAACAACATTAACTCTAATATTCTAAACGGCACAGTGAGACAGAACAAGTGGATTCTAAATAAAACACTCCTGGATGTAGGATGTGCTTTTCGACGGCGGCCCCAAACGGAGCTCCTGTGCAGCAAAGTAAACAAAAGTTAAGCCCTTCCTGTCTGCTCAAGTGCTCAATTTGCAAGTGAAACCGTGATGTAACCCGGCAAAGAAAAAAAAAAAAACAAAAAACCTATTCATCCTCGAGAAAAGGAAAATGCACAAAAGAGATAATTGCTCTGAAATAATTGCTTTACCTCCTAGCTAAAGCGAGAGACTAATCTTTTGTGGTTTCACGTCTAAACATTCACAATCTGTTCGGATCAACATGTACCAGAAATATGTTTTTGCTCTACAACATGTCCTCGTTTCTTTTTGTAATTTTCGCTCCCCCATCACAACACCACAACCCCGTTTTAAAGTAAATGACAAACATTGGCTAATTAATAGAGAGGCACGCTATAATCCCGTTTATGTCAGGATAAGCATGTGTACAATTGCCTTGGGAGTTCTGAGCTCCTGAGGCAATTCCACAAAGCCTGTGAAAAAAAGTTTTGATTCGTACACCGCTGCATCACAACGACAGTCTGTATGACACAAATTAGAGAAAGAAAGAAAAAAAATCTGTTCTCTCTGATTACTGTAATTTGGGTTTTCTGTACTACAAATTGATTCATTGAATATTTGATATCAAAAACACCCAAGAGTGTTGAGTAGAGAAACTATTTTTAAAAATACAAATGTGTTATTTGTTGAATGCATTTTTAATGCGGCGCCGCCTGTCCTACTTTGAGTATATGTATTATAGCAGCCGGGCGATGCCGCACAGAGGGGACGATTTGTGGAATAATAAAGGACCGTCTACAAATAGGGGTGTCTTGCTGAGGTACAGGACGACGACGATTCAAGTTTTCTGAGCATCAAAATCATAAAAAATTCCTCTGTTGCATCAGCTGAAGGTGCAGGTTTGAAAAGGAACCTTATCTGGGCATCGAAACTCCCCGAGCTCAGTGTGTTTCCAGACAATAAAGGTCAGCTGTAATCACTGCTCGCATACTCATCAGTCTGGGTACTCGGCGAGTTGTCGTTTTAAAGTGTGAGGACATGTCCCCTATTAATTACAAGTTGTCGCGGAAAAAACTTCGATAGGATACCTGCCGAAATGTAGAGATATATCGAAACGGCAAAAACGCAACACCGTGGAAAAGTAATGGAATAATAGATGAGAGGATATGGAACTGAAAGCTTGAAAAGGAAGTAGAGGATGTGGAAAGAAGCCACGAGTGATTCACTGCACCGTAGTTCACACATTTATATTCAACCAGAACTGGAGGAAGTCTTCATTAAGATCATGCATGTTCCCATGTCTTGCCGGTTCACGTCCCGGTGGGGGCACCGGAATCTTTCTGCGTGGAGTTTGCATGTTCTCCCCGTGCAGCGTGGGTTCTCTCCGGGTTTTCCGGCTTCCTCCCACAAACATGTTGAGGTTAATTGGTGATTCTAAATTGTCCTTAGGTGTGAATGTGAGTGTGCTTGGTTGTCTGTCTCTAAGTGTAGCCCTGTGATAGACTGGTTACCTGTCCAGGGTGTCCCCTGCCTTCACCCTGAGTCAGCTGGGATAGACTCCAGCCCCCCACGACCCTAGTGAGGATTAAGCGGTGTATAGATAATGGATGGATGGATGTTCCCGTGTCCGTGGCTTTTACTCCTTCTGAGGGGCATTCATTTATAACCGGTGTTGTCGATTGGCATTATTTTTTCTAGTTGCCGACCAGGCCTCTCATTTTGTCGCCATAAAAGCTACACTGTGCTTGTGAGAGGCAAAAAAAAAAGCTCTTGGCACACCCACTCCGCCTGTAGAGAGTGAAAGGAGAGCCCTGCACACACACTGAGTCCCGCTGTCGCACAGCAAGGAGACTCGCAGGAGAAACCGCTTCTATTAAAACACTGTCGTCCTCAAAGTCCTGATAGCATTAAAACACTGTGTAGCATCATTTTTAGGGAAAGGATGCTCTTCTGGTATCAGCATACCGTATAATACTGCTACCAGTTGGATCTCATGGAGGGAAAAAAATACCTCAAAACCAATGTTCAAATTCCAGACCGCGATCTGGCTCCAGATCGAACTGCAAATGAATGTGGACCAGATGTTTCACATTACATTATCTGAGGATCTATTTTCTTGTTTTTTAGAGCTGCTGGCTTGATTATCCCCAGAAACTCATTACAGGATGAGAGTAGTTGTGCACTCGCCCATTTCTGTATGCGCGAAGAAAAGGAAAATTGATCGAGACAACAGAAAATTCAAAGATGAATAGACCAACAAATGCTTTTTTTCCCTTCTTTTCCTCCTCTTACACCTGCTCATGCTGAAGCTGCTGACCAGTAAACACCGAGGCCGATGATTTGAGTCGCAATCACACTTCTCCTTGGACCCGGTTTATGTCAGTGATTACTGAGTCAAGCCACAGCGCTGTTTTGTCGAATGTGTGTAGTTACAATTAAAGAGCCCATCTGGTGAAAATCCTGCTGTTGTTTTTTTTATTTTTTTGTACCTCGTTAACATGTCTCTATGGTATTTTTGAAACGCTAGGAGACGCATCAGAAGTGAAACACAAGTCTGGGTTTTTATATGCAACAAATCAAATGCAGGGTTTTTAAATCATTATTATTCTTCAGAATCGGTTTCCGGTTCGAACATGTACGTGTAGTTTAGTAGGATGGTGTAGGTTTACAGTGGTTGAGCAGAGCTGCAGGTGAGCTGGTGTGCTGGAGCTGCAACAAGTGGTGGAGGGTGGGTGGAGATAGAGGCGGATAGATCTGCTCATGTTTAAGGGAATGGTTGTGTAGTTGCATCTAGGCTGTTTTAAGACAGGAAAGGATGATGTTTTCTGAAAAAATAAAAATTACATCTAAATATGTAACTGTGATACCCAGATGTGTTTTAGTGGTTTAATCAGCGCTCAGAGAGAAACCAGGC
>NW_007577879.1:626235-639352 GCF_000690725.1 Stegastes partitus | reverse complement strand
GACCTGTCCAGGTGAACCTGCCTTCTCCCTGAGTCAGCTGGGATAGACTCCAGCCCCCCATGACCCTAGTGAGGATTAAGCGGTGTTCATACTTTACCACACAATATGAGAAAACAAAAACAGCCAACATGAGCTGATGGAAGAGTCGACGGAAATCAATAATCAGTTGACCAGAAAAAAAAAAAAAAGATTTAGCACCCCAAGGATGATGTTTCCTCTTGAGCAGACTCAACATCACCTCTGTCACCTCAAAAGTAATTCAGTCACTTACCAGTTAAACAGTGGACAACATTTTGCTTTTGGGTTAGTTGAAATCTGACTTAGAAATATGGAAATGAGGTAACCTCTTCACATTGCAAATAGACATTGACAAAAACAACACTCATGGTAATGTAAACCTACACTGTGCCCTAAAATGGAGTTGAATTAGAAAGCTAATATATGTAGTGGTGTGCGGGAAAACCTCAGGCAAAACAATAAGTAACCGACTATATGCAACCATTTATTGGCAGATTCCCTCACCTTGGGGTAAACATGTCTGCATGTAAAACACTGCTCACCATCTCGTGGAAAATCACACGGTCTGCTTAACTTTACATGAATTTTAATATGTCACGTACAGCATGTGTGTTAGCAGTGCAAATGTCATAAAGTTTCATGAATGCATTTGCAGAAAACTTCTTGCAGAGAAGCAGTTATAGAGTCTTTGTATTTACTATTGTGTGTCTCAGTTGTATTGTTTTTGTTATGCTCATTCTTAATGTCAGAGGCTGGAAATGTCATTCTGAATGCGTTTATCTTGAATTAAGATGCGTATTTAATGAAATGCCAGAGTGTGTATTTTTGAGCACTAACGATTTCCTCAAGGTGAATGAACATACGTATGGTACAGCTCAGGCACAAGCTGCGCAGCCTCCATCCATACAGTGACAACAATAAGCGGTAATTATGGAGCAACATGTGTACCGCTGACTTTTGTCAAGACTATAGAAAGAGCGTGAGAACAGATGTAATTATGTCCCGTTGTGTTGCGACACAATGGACTGAAGTGGATTGCAGTGATTCACAGGAATACTTTCTACTGTATTTCTGTCTTTTACGTTGTGTGACAACATCTTCATGCAGCAGTAGCAGACAGTTTGAGTTTCAAATTTAAAAAAAAAAATCTCTTCCCCAGCCTGGTATCAGTTGGATTCCATAGATGGGTGATTGTTTCCATCTGTAACTGATGCTCTGACATGTTTTCTGATGTTCAGCTGCACTGGTGCATGCCAGCGTCTGTTGGCTGGTTGGTTGAGAATAACTTTTATGTTGCCAATATTTTGTTATTGCACTGTGGGACTGCCAAATCCATAACCTTGTTGACACCACTGCACCGCTGGGATTTGTTTTTCCCAATCCTTGCTGTATGCCCGAGTTGTTTTAACGCTGCTTTGACTGTCACTTTAGACCCTCTAGATCAGCGGTGTCCAACCACTGGGCCGCGGACCGGTACCGGGCCGTGGGTCATTTGGTACCGGGCTGCACAGATAGAATAAAAACGTTTTATTGGTCTATTTTTATTTCCAGCAGAGTCTGCAGGGTGTTTTATTTTGAAAAATGACTAGCTCGTCTTCCCGTCACTTCCGTTTGTGCTCGTTTCCCGTCACTTGACTGTCAGTTTTTATGCCCGGCTGCTAAACGAAGCGGCAAAAACAAACGTCTCAGGAGAGCTGCTTTGGAAAGTGGGAGAGACTTAATACTGAGACAGGAGAAAAAGTAATCATGTTTAGCAATAAAAATTAATTTTATTCATTTATGAAAATTTTCAATAGAAAAAAAACAATTATTATTTGTTATGTGTGTAACGACCGGTCCGTAGAAAAATTTCTTGCTTAAAATCGGTCCGTGGTGCAAAAAAGGTTGAAGACCGCTGCTCTAGATCAATATTCATCTGACGATTTAACAATCTGATTATGGATAATTGGGTTTTTTTTGGGTATTTGAGCTGCTTAGTTTTGAAAATGTTCTAATCAACGTGGGCTTATATTTGAAGTTTATAATACTTGCTGAATAGCACCCTTACACCTTTCCTTAATGCTCACTTGTATTTTTAATACCAAATAAACCAAATGCAACACTGCTGTAGCACTGTGGTGTTATTAAATGTTGTTATATACTATTAGAGGATTTTCATATAACTCTATGCTAAACTCAGAACTGCAATATTGACACGGATGCTGGTGTCATGGCAACAGCACACACTAGATGCAAAGATATATTATTTGGGCTCATACGCCACAAGACACAATAAAGTTTTATAAGGTCGAGCCATGGTTTATAGTTCAACATTCACTTATTTCACTGTATTTGTCAAGTCCTTCCAAGGAAAAAGGGAAAAAAAAAAAAAAACTGGTTTTAAATGAACCAGCTCTGAGCACAGTCAGACTGACCTGACCTCCCCCGGATCCTCGGTAACCAACACGTCCGTCTTGCAGCTGGCGATGGGGTTGATTGACAGCTCCACTGGTGGCACGACAAAGCTTTTGCTGACTGGCAGCCACAATCCTTGGCCCAGACTGTAGAACGATCTGTATTGGCATTAACCACAAAACCATAAATGTCAATTGCATTACCGTCCCATTTTTACGTTTTCTAATATACACAAGCAGACCTCGTAAATTATGCGCATACATAAACATGCAAAGACACTAATAGGTTTGAGAGACTCGGGGAATGTGTGGCGAGGTTTCCGACAGAAAGGCATTACTTTTTTTTTTTTTTTTGTTGCGGTTTAATATGCATAATTGGTAGAATGGGCTTTTCTTGTGAATATTTTTTTGCTTCAGTCAGAGCAATGTGAATGTGCAGAGACGGCATGACAGGATGTGATTTTGATACAGAGGATTTTCGGGACGTATGTAGGCGAGAAGCTAAAACGTATGGGGTCATTTATTGTGTGACATTCAAGAATTAAACCAACATACAAAGAAGTTTGTAAATAACTTAAGTGGCCACTGGTCATGATAAGAGTTGTTCAATTTATTACACATTTTTTAGATCATATTGCAACAAAGGTGGAAGTGTTTAGAGCCAGCCCTCTGTTATATTCCACTAACTATGAAGGTATGAGCTGTACAGTTTCATACCTGCATGCCAACAAGACAGTAATTGCTCGCCTGTGACGTTAATTCCGTGTGAAAACTAATTTAACTGATGTTCACATGTGGTGCATCTATGGCACAGTTGGACGTGGAAACGCAATTGGAGAAATGCATTAGGAGAAGCTGTGTCGGCCTGGCTTTTTGTTTATAGCGTTTTTTTTTATTTATTTATTTTTTTGTAATCCCCTTTTCTCCTTTCTCTTTAAATGCAATGTGTTCTGCGGCTCAGCGATTCGGCATGTAGCGCATGCGACGCGTGTGCTGATGGCCATTGATCAAGATGTTGTAAAAAAAATAATTTGGTTTCGCCGGAGATGGTTCTCCTAAGTGAAGATTAATATCCTCAGTAGGTGACCCTGCAGGGGGGGAAAGGGGGGAGTCAGACATGTTGCTTGGGAATAACAACAACAAGTGAGGACTAAAGATAGCAAAGGACATGGTTGTGCTCTGTGCTTTTATCTGAACAGGTGAGCGACAAAAGTACAAATTCCCCAAAATCTAGAAACCAAGTTTAAGTTTAAAAACCCCCAAAAACCTTCAACTTGTACGAAACATTGCTGTATATCGACCAGAATTAAAGGATCTGAATGCATTACACTCCGTCTGACCTCCCCTTACCACCAGACAGTTCCAAACTAATTTGATTTAAATCCATTCTTTATGTAGCCATCATACCTTCAGATCAAAAATGTTCAAGAAAAAAAAAAAGCAAGAGGCAGCTCTGGTATCCTTTAAAGCTCTACATCTGTGAAACCAATCCACATCGAGATTAAGCTCCTCTTTTTTTCTGTAATAGCATTGCAGTCTTTTTTATTTTTTGCCCTCTTCCCATACATTTCACTGATATAAAAACTTTCCAACTTCAACCAAGCGCGAGCTTCCCCTCGCCCGCCGCATCTTTACTCACTTTTGTCGGCTATCTCTATCAGCGTGTTCTTGGCTGAATGCATCTGTGCTCTACAACCGTATGTGTGCGCGGTTGTCCTTTCATCTTTCTTCTCTAACAAACTCTGGACTGACACATTACTTCATCCAAGCACATTTGGCTGCTGCCTTTGTGCGCGGAGATGCCGATGCTGCCAGAGTCCCGTCTCAAGCATACTGTAGCGCTTTTAACTGGCAGAGCATGGCTGAGAGATGAAATACGTTTTCTATTTCCTATTTTTTTTCCCCTTTACTGTAGGTTTAGTACGTCATTTCTTATAGTGGACTCAAACTGAGTAGCTAACCCTGCAAGGTCAGTGTGAAGAGGAGCGAGATTACTGTGACAAAGACTTTCCTCCTACCTACGAACCGGAGGAGTGGGGAGCATGAAATCAGAATAGATTCGACGCCTATCCTTTAACACGCTTCGGTTACGCAGCTAAACAAAACCCGACAAGAGGAAAAAAAAATAAGCATATCAACTCGTCAGAAGTGTACAGATAACATCGTGCCGCGTATTGACAGATATCGCTGTGATGTAGTTGTATAGCTGCGGGTTCAGCAGGGGGTTGGTGTGAGTGGGGATTACAGGATCTCTTAAAAAAAGAAACAGCTGAGTGATATCGTATGGGCCCTCTGAGCTTTGCACTTCTTGAAAAATGTCACACACGATGACCCCATCAAGAATGAGAAGTGTAACAAAAATGGCAGTAAAAGCATTTGGAAGGAGTTCACCCAGGACTGCTCCTTGGGCTATTCTCCACACACACACACACTAACACACACACTCATACACAGGAGGGCCTCGTCGGTGAGACTTCACCCTTGCATGAGGTGTATCTGCTGTGTCCATCCGACTGCGTTTATGTGCATCTGCCAGCTGCTTATCTGTATGCTCCGTCACACACAGCCACACAAGCCCACGCCACCAACACCGCCGCCGCCGCCGCCATCGTCGTCCCATTGTGTGTCCGCAGAGTCACAGATGGCTAGCTCGGGAGATGCGTCGGAAGCAAAGGACTCACCTGAAGATCCTCTCTGGGGCCTGCTCTCCTGTAACTAGGTCATAGCCTTTCTCCAAGTTAGCATATGGCCACGGGCTTGACACAAAGACAGAGAAGAAGGGGCGCGAGATCAGACGTAAGCATTCATCAATAAGTGCTTTTGAAACTAAATGAAAAAATGTGTTTGTCTAATCTGAGCAAAAAATCATGCATAAAGATCTTTCAGTGAAGCAGTTGAACCCTCCTGTTACCTTCAATTTACTGACATCTTTTATCCTTGGGGTCAATTTGGCCCCAGCAATTTAAACCTCCACAAAATTATCATAATTAAAATTGTTACCCAAGTTTGTGCATAAATAGCTCTTTAAATAAAACAGAAAAACATATGTCAATCATTTATTTAGAGACGTTTAACACTGACTGGGGACAAATAGACCCCATAGATAATAGGAGGGTTAAATACTTCACAACGCATTTAATACAACACTAAACACGGTCACAACTAGCACGACTTGATTAGAAATGTTCAGCTGGATAAGACTGCCCTCTGTTCTTGCAGCTACTCCTGCAAAACAATGAATGGAAATTTGATTGGTGACTGGATGGAGTCCAGCAGATGACAGGTGCAGCTGAATAACAACGTGGGACCAATGATTTGGGAAGCCAGCTAATTGTCAAACAAGGTCAGAGTCAGACGCGGGGCTCGTTTCTCTCCCTCTCCTGCCACTTTCCGGTGACTTTCCCCTCTCTCTCACGCCTTTAATTTCTGTCCTCCCCTGCTATTTTGTTCCATTACACACTACATCTTCCCTTCTACTTAGTCTTCCTTCTGTCTATAGTCCTGATTACCTCTTAAGAGACCACTTCCTCAAGTGGAAAGGACCCGCAGAGGTACATCTGCATGTTTTAGCTCATTAACTACAAATTGCTTATATTTTACATGACTGCCGGGCATTTTTTTTTTGAAAGCATACAGTAAGTTGTTAGATCAATTTCCCCTACCTCGGTTTCCATTCATTTCAATACTCTGAAGATCAACTGGCAGACACCGGAAACCTGCTGGAGTTAGCCAATCCATCACGCTGAACAATTCACCTTTATTTTATGTAAAGTTAATACGGTGCACTAATGGGGTTTGGGGGGTAGAGACTGTGAAATCTTCTGTAAGGTCGCTGAAGTACAAGCGAGTCTTTAAATATGAGTGGAATAAGCAGACGGGACTTACCCTTCGTTGCGACCCCAGTCGCTGCGAACGCAGAGGTGTTTATAGACAGGATCAGGGGAATAACCCTCATGACAGCTGCATTCTCCTGTGGCACAGAGAGCACAAAACAGGCACGACAGCAGATACTTATTTATTCTCAGAAACGGAATAAATTGCCACATAAGTCAGCCCGGCTTCCTCATACTGTAGAGATGTATCCAATAAACAAGTGCTACGCTGGGTAAATTTGCAGCAAATTCTCTCCCAGTGAAGCTGAAATACATTTCTAGTGACATTGATATAATTAGCTGGACTTTCCTGGAATGCTTTACCCTCTTTTAGTGTCAATAATGTTCTTGGATTACGCAATAACAAGCCATCGGGGTGAAGCTACATGTTTACACTTCTGATTCTTCTACCAATATATCAATAAATACACAGTAACTGGACGTATTTTCGAGGTTCTGATGTCTCCATTCAGTCAGCGCCGAAAACGAGAAACACAAATCTGATCACACACCCGAGAATCCGCGGACTCCGTCGACTCGAATCTGACAGAGAGTGGCTGGGTTTTTGTTTGCTGCCAGTGTCACTACACGTCTTTCATCATCCTCACTGAGGCATTTCCATCTTTGAGAGTTTTATGTCTCAGTGCAAGATCTAAGTTCAGTCGTCCTCAGTTGGCTGGACAGCTCGCACCGCAGAACGAGCAGAAAGCATTCAGACGGCAGCAGCTCTGTGCGGCTACATGATGCTGCTAATTGCGTAGCTGGGGTCAGTTTTTTTGTTTTGTTGTTACCTCTCTGCCTCCTGGTGCTGCTGGTGCCTCCAGCTAGCCATGAAATATGAAACCACCCATTGTTTTCTATATTAAAACTCTCTTATCAACGCTCAGCAATGTCCGAACAAATCCTCTGATTAACAGGAGGTGATTAGCGAAAAATAAAATACCTTGTGTGGATTAAATACCTTGAAGTGAGGACGGAGGTGCTTTAAACTGTCATATATAATAAATAAAAGACGAGAGGAGACAACATGTGTACTGCCTTTTAAGTGGATGGATGCATTTGTGAAATCTTAAGTCACTGATAGCTTCACCAACCTTTCTATTAGCAGCGTCCCCCAAAATAAATGCAACCGACTTCTTCCTGTTGACCTATATGGAGGCACAACACTGGAAAAATGTGTAATGGCCACCCTTGGCAACACCATTCACATTTTATCACTCGGCGTTTAATAATTTATTGGACGAGTTTATAGGCTTTAAGACCCACCCGAGGAGTGATGCGCCATCAGGATTCATGGGAAGAGGAGCGACAAACGTGTTTTTATTTCGTTGTGACTGTTTCACGTGGCCTCACTAAATGAAGAGCAAGAGCTCTTGAAATGGCTCCACTTTAAACGTGGACGCAAGCAAACATGAGGAAAGGAGCCATTTGAAATAAAAGATGAATGAAGAGCAGGGGGATTGCAGGATAATTGTTGCGTCCATGACTGGAATACATATTTCATCACTTGAGCAAAGAAGTAAATACAAGAAATAATAGCTAATATTAAAAAAAAAGCAACACATACTTAGGATATGTGTTAAGGTTGTGGTAAAGGTTTGGTTAGACGTGGTTTAAGTTAGTGACAGATGATGGTTTGGGTTTAAATTACTGCACCGTCGTCCCTCAAGTTAAAGCTAATGCATCCAACCTGCCCTCCTCTGTCTGCTCTAAACATACATCATTTTAGAACATTTTCCTGAGATACCGAAACAGTTATTTTGCTTGAAAAGCACACAAATATGCCTCCTGTTCAAACACATGCATGCGAGCAAACATCCATTTCCCACCGCTCGGCTTTACATACACGTATAACCTAGTCATATTTAATTCTTCCTGAATGCCAGAGGCAGCACTTAGTAAAATCAATCTTGCGCATATACAGTCACATTGCGAGCTACCAGTCAGACACCGGGGATGTAACCTTGTGCTGTTTTTGCTCTTCTCCGTCCACTTTCGGTCTGCCGTGAACTGGAAATGGTGTTTTCATCAGCGCTCCATCAGTGGTTACTCTAACAACAGCGGTCCGGCTTGAATTATTATATTTGTTTGTTATGTGGCAATATGACTGACTGCACCTCTGATTAAGTGGAGAGGAGAAATGGAAGCAGAGTACATCGAAGAGCGCCACTGACAAGAGTGTGCCTGCTGCTGCTGCTGACAAATGGGAAAGTCACAGTGTGCCTGGTTCAGAAAGACACATTCAACGGGACTTTGTTAACGTACTTTTTAAGGTTTTTTTTAACCCCCTCTTTGGATTTCATCATACACTCCAAACAGAAAGTTAATCAATACCTAAATTACCTGAGTTCCTTTGCTGAATGGACTGCCTGCAAAGCGAGTCTGGAATCAAGCGGCAGAGCTGAACGCTACACGTGCATTCTGCCATGTTGCACAATGTCTTGATTCCTCAAACAAATATTTACATTTGGTTGAAATATTGTGGGCAACTTTATTTATATAGCACATCCCGGGAAATTCAAGGTGCTTTATATTAAATTTAAAAGAATAAAACAACTATTAAGAAATATACATCAAATTAAAATGAAGTTTAAATCATAGACTGTATAAAAGATGGACGTAGCTTCCGTGACGTCACCCGTTGGTTTCTGCACTGAGAAAATGAAGCCAGGGTTTTGCTACTTCCTGGTTGACATCTTGGATTTTTGGAGCCAGTGACGCAAAAATCGTCGGAGGGGGGCGGAGCCATAGGAGCAGCGATTGGTCAGACGGATTGAGAGGCGGGCCCTCTCTGCCCGCCCACATTTACCGCCTTCTGCTCGCTTCGTCTGTATGGTCGCTGCCGACTGTCAATCAAGCCAGCCACGCCCCTTGCCGCGCAAAATGTTGATGATTTTTGAAAAATTCAGTATTGATTTATTTTCAGATTGGCCACCTGATCTCTGGATTTGAACATGAAAACTAATTTTTAAAAAATCTTGAGCTGTAGGAATGCAGTATTTCATGATCTGTGATCACTTCATTCATTTCTATGGGAGCCAGGTCTTTTTGGAGCCAGCAGCTAGCGGACGTAGTGATATTGCAGGTTTTTGACACTTCCGGGTTGGCTTCATTTTTCAGGGCCGGTTGCCACGTCCATCTTTTATACAGTCTATGGTTTAAATGCAATGAAATTATGCAAATTAATTTGTAATTAAGCAAAATCCAATCCTTATCCAACAGATGAAATAAGACAAATGAAAGGTTCACATGACTTTTGCTCTTTTCAGCTTAACTTCAACAACTGTATGAAGCAAACGTATTGTCGGTTTGGATGAGTCTATTTCCTGAAGCCTCGCCTCGCCTCGCGGCATGCTAATGCAAGAAATCAGCCATGCACCCATAAAATTATCGTCTTCGTGTCCAGGTCAAAAGGTCAACTCCTTCAATATCTGCAGAAAATCAGAATAGCTTGTCTCTCTCTTTACCGTCTGATCTCCTCTGTTGTGTCTCCGCATCAGTATTCTCGCCGCAGCGGCCGATCTCATCGCGACAGAATTGATGGTAAACGGCTGTAAGCAGCTGAGCAAGTTGGTATTTGTGCGTGCGCGAGGGATTAGTGCATCTCGCTAATAACCAGTGTACCTGTTTTGTTTTTGCTTTCAGTTACGTTGCTTGCTTGAAAGGGTTTTGAATGACAGCCAGTGTGTCCTGATAATAACGGCGAGAGACAACACGGCTCTTTGTGAATAGTTATTTTGGAAGGGAACAGGTGGGAAGTCAGTGAACTGGAAGTTTTTCGTTTTTAGCTTTAGATTTGATTACACACGGAAAGCCAACCTGTCCAACCCTGTTTCATCTCAGTTTTTTTTTTTTTTTTGGGCCGTGTCTTGTCTCATCTCGGCTCCTGTGATGCCGCAGTGTCTGGAAAATGTGCACCTCTGTGTTCTGATATCATTAATTCAATGCAAAATACAAGAGCGTTTTATTTACATTGTGAACCGAACGAGACGCTCTGTGCTGTTTACGTGAGCAGTGCAATTAAGAGTATAAATCTTGGCAAAGGTATAATGTGATCAAACAGAGTAATCGCATGTGAATTAAGTGCGGATAATTGATTTGGTTATCTTATACATAAGCAGACAGCAGCCTAGCTCTCGCTGTCAGGAGAGATTCACGTATTATACGACTATATGCATAGGCCCCGAGGCTGCAGAGGGACCCGTTTACTAAATCTCTTCCACCTTGCTTCCCATGAGGTGCACCAGCCTGGAAGCACATTTTTCCTGTAATCTGAGACACACCTTGCAAAGCAATCAGCGGAGTGTGGCTCTCCTCCTTTCTGCAAATGCATTTAAGGGAGGATCAAGCAATTAACAGAAAGAGATATGTCTGGTTGATTACACATCCCGCCGAATTGACTAACCTTTAGCGAGGATCTGTTTTGTGTATTACTTTCTCTGCTTCTGTGAAACGAGGTGCATATACGATTTGTTATTCTTCTATTATGCAAAAATAGTGTGACAGGGAGGAGATGTACAGAAAAAGTTAATAAAAACTTTTAAAAAAGAAGATAAAGCCAGCAGTAAAAACACCCCACATAGAGAGAAGGGAAATTGTGATGGTGAGGTCATTAAACTTGAATGTCCCCGAACTGCTAATGCACTATGGCGACTGCACTCCTTTCACATTTACAGTATGCACTTGGCTGCAGTCGTCTTAAGATTTGAGAATGAACCCCATGTTTTCTTTCTCTCTGTGATGGTATAGCTTTTGTTGCCACAGCGATGGCTCATTGAGTGATCTCTTTTATAACCTTCATTTCTTTCCGTTTTTCAAAATATTCTATTTCTCATAAACATTTCAGAAGCTCGCTTAATGGCTTCAGTTGTTGTTTTGATGACGTGCAAACAGTGTCCAGCTTTTTTTTCTACAGTGGATTGCAATGTCTTCTTTCAGAAATGCATTGCTTTATTGATGACTAACCTCTGAAATGTGGTCTGTTCTTATTTCCTGACGCCGCCTCGATAAATCAGATGTTTGTTTTCGGCACATTGCGAGCGCAAATTGAATGTTTTCATGTATGTCTGGCCCCGGGGGCTTGGATAAAGTGGGTTAACTCGGTGATGCCAAAAGTTATGGTCTACTGATTAGAACATACTGTAGGCCTAATTAACATCTAATCACCTGTGATTGCAAATGGCCATTTGATGACAACAATTATCTAACCGTGCTCACCCAGTCCCTTCCCTGTTACATTGCAACCAGGTGTCGACGCAGACACACAACCCCCGATGCTGCACGCGGGGATTGTGTCATCCTGCGCGAACACCATTAGAAGATTGCCAATAAAATTTCTCACCATTGTGTTCTCCACCTCCTTGCTTTTTTTGCTCCCTCGTTTCAAAACCTTCCTGTGTCCCAAATTCGAAACCAAAAAAATGTAAAACGGTGGCAATCACTTGAGAGCACAAACCATCTTTTTTTATTTTTTCTTTCCCCCTTTTGACATTATATCAAGATGTGTGTCATTACAATGAATTCTAGCAGTTCACTCTAGCTGCGTGGATGATTTTTTCGCATTTCAAGGTTCACGGTTTTGGCAAAGAAAAGGAGTTATTGTTGGTCTGATGCCTATTTGCGCTTGTTATAATATTTCCAGGTGGAGGAGCGTTTCTGCCCAAAGACCTTGGGCAGATTCAATAACAGTGTTTTCTCCAAGGACTATACGTGTGTGTGTGTGTGTGTGTTAGTGCACATACAAGTACAGTATGTGTTGCGTGGAAAGCTAAAGCAGGGTTATATATATACTGCACATGTTACACACCCCAGCAGTTTCAGTTCCAATTAGGGGAGGTTGGAGTAGCCGGGGAGAAATAATGTCAAATGAGCAAAACAAAGGCAGCTCAGGGGGTTTGCAGGGTCTTTATGAGGTTAGTTATGATGATAGATGGAAAGGTGCTGGCAACGAGCGATTCACAGCCTGGCTAACATTACAATAAAGTGCAAACTTGAGCCACCGCGTTATCGTAGCTGCATCACGAGGTTTGAAATCAATTATCACATAAAGCGATGTTATTATATGAAAAAATAAATAAAGAATAGATTTGTGGGTTCACTGTATTGTCAACCCATTTTCCAGGAATTGTTTATTACATTCTGACAATATTGCAACATATCATGGAGCTGCTGCTGCATTATCAGCCACTACAGAGCTGGCTCATGCTCCGAGTCCAATTATATCAGATCCTCAACAAACAGTTGCATCACAAGCGTTCATCCACTGACCTCAGCGCTAGCAGCTGAGTCACCAAGTGAAGGTGAAAGTAGAGAGGATTGATTATCCAGGCGTGGTGGTGCGAGCGAGTGCTAGTCAACAGTGACAGTCGACCGGCGTGACTCAGAAGCGGGGACGGAGGCGCGCCGTGCAGATGGTGTGAGATAACTCGCCGAGAATGTACGTGCCTGTGATTACAGAGGACAGAGGGTGTCTGCCGATGCGCTTGTGTGCATGTTGGCGGAAACCATATGAATTCCCCCTGGTTCAAACGCATACATAAACATGGATTACAGTGTGTACAGTGCGGTTTTGTGTTCTGATGAAATGCAGGCACAACATTAGAAATGCTTTGCTGATGCTACAGTAGGTCACAGTTTTAACATTTGTAACTGTGGTAACCCCTGCGTGCTGCTAATTTAACCCCTTATTGATTGAGCAGTGAGCAGCAGTAAGCTGTTTTTCCTTGCGTACTGCAGAATAAGTTAGACTGTCCATGTCAAGAAGCCAACAGAAAACACCATCGGGCAGTCTTTATTGAATTAATGCAAACAGTGGAAGTAGAACTGGAAGAAGGA
>NW_007577879.1:620761-625339 GCF_000690725.1 Stegastes partitus | reverse complement strand
TATAAAGTGTTACCAAAAAAATAAACAAACAAACCCTTCAATGTGCATTTCCAAGAAACTAGTTTGTCTGATTATGCAACAGAGATTTTTTTTTAACCTCCCACCTCCTTAACAAATCTCTTGCCCACAAGACGCAGGATGGTGATTATGCTCTTGCACCAGCGTTCACACAAACTTTCAAAGCATATCTGTGTTTTGGCCATTATAAAAAAAGGTAAACTGGGCAACAAAAATGTAAATACCATCGGCCCCCATGTATGTCTTTAGCTGCTTTTCCAGTACAAGACTCCCGATCTTTAAACATTTTCACAACCCGTCTTTCATTCCATTGTTGAAACTGAAACAAGCGTGAGACAGCCTGTGCTGTAACGCATGCTGGAGGACAGTTATGGATGTAGAAAGCTCTTTTGAAGAACACCTTTAATTTTGCTGCCAGATTTATGCGATTGCCCCGAGGAGATACAACATACTTGAGGGCAATTACTGATCAAATAATCCCGCTGCTGAAAAGGACAGATGAAAAGAGAAATAAATGGACGGAGACAAGAAGACGGAGCCCGACAGTAGTACTAATAAAGTCAGAATGCTCAATGTACTGGAGTCGGAAGGAGTAAATGACTCCAAAATTGAATTATGGCTATTAATGATCTCACATTGCAGAAACGTGCAGTGTCTGATGCGGGCGTACGCACACGCTCAGAATCCACAAACACTAAACTTCCGATGCTAACTTCATCTTTGGCATCTTCGTGTGCACCGACTGAGTTGAGTGTCTGGATCTCTAATGCATTATGCATCAGCCCTCAACATGTCCTTGACCGGGGTTACATAAATTTCACATACATTACAGATGTAATCCATTCTAATGAGCTTAGACTTTATCTAGTTGGGCACGGAAAACACGAGGGAGTTACGCCACTCCATTTGCGATAAATATCATCATCATCATGCGCGCTCGGCTTTTGTTGGCATAGTTTTAGCGTCAGCACAAGTAGGTGCAAAACTGCGTGAGCCGATTGTGTGCTTATTGCAGCGGCGGCTGGTGATTGTTTACTGGGGTTGGGAATGAGACACTGAGGGCTGCTGCTGCTCACGCTGGTGCACTGAGCTGTGATGTGAAAACACAAGAAAAACAAACCAATACATGAGCTGAGTTTGGACCCTTCCTCTCATTTCTCACAGGAAGAAAAATTAAAAATGAATGCTGAACATACAGAGCTTGAGAAATGTATTAGATCCCCATCCAGTGTAAGGTTTATGCCAGGGCTGCCCTAAATTATTAGCATTGATAATTACCAAAATATATATATTTTTTTTTCTGCAATGGGTAATACACCAGAAGTAGAAGTTCTTTAACCAAAATGATGTTTTTAATGCTAAAATATAACTGATATTATCAATTAATTTTCAAATGTAGTGTTTTTTAAAAACTAAAATGTCAAATTCTAGTTATGTACTTGCATTCCTGAACAAATGGTTGAATGTCCTGCTTGATTAAAGTCTGATTTTTCAGAGAAGCCCAGTGAGCCACTTACATTTGGGTATAAAAAAGGTGAATTCCTCCTCATTCTTGTTCAGAACGGTAAAAAGTCAAGAGCTGAGCGAGCATTAAAGCACTTCATGATGTTTAACACTTGAAATAACTTGTTCTTTATCGTGTTCTTGATATTTACAACAAAGCCGCAAAAGAAACATGCAGCAACAGAGCTAATATCGGCTGATGTTACACTTGATTCTTCAGAGTGGCATAAGGTCTCGACTGAATCTTATTGTGTTATAGATTTTGTGGCCCTTGTTACACCCATTTCTGTAGCATCAAGAAGATGCTGAATTATTCTGAATAGCTCGAATGATGGTGAAGAGAATACGCAACAGATTCATTTGTTTTTTGCAGTTAATTATTGTATAATATTTCTGAACATGATCACTATCAACAGGCTTAAAAACGAACTAAATAAATGATTTATCTAATTATATATAATGTATTAAGATTACTGATGGGAACGCATCCTTTATCGTCCGGCCACCGCTGACACACCGTGAGTGAAAACTATACATATATGAACACACACTATTAGCGCTAATGTTATTCATTAATGCATATGGCAGCTGCAGGTCTGCTGTCACCATAGTGATAATCAGAACAGTAGTTATATTTATGTATCATGCGTGTTAGGTGCCAGGCTGTTATATGAAATGACTACAGTCGCACTTTCCAGCTCTGAAACACTGAAAACGAATTTGTGAAGGTACCGCAGCGGCATTAAGCGCTGCCCTTCCTTCCTCCTCATGCCGGCTATGGGCGTCCTTGTAATTATATTACCTTTAAATGCTTGTATTTTCTTCCAATCTCGGCGCACTCGACGTGGTTTGAAATATGAAATCTGAATTCTATTTTAAAAAAAAAAAAGAAATTCAAGTTGGCTTACATTTTATTTACTTTCATATGAGATACGTGGCTGAAACATTTATAGGCTGATTATGAATCGCTAGACTTCGCCAGGCGTTCAGTAATATTTAAAATAATATCGGGTTGCGAGATGTTTTTTGAATGCCTTACGCTTGATGTTTGAGCTGACATTCCCCAAAACAACCCAACTAGATAAACTAGGTGCTAATTAGTCAGACTTACTACGATGCCATCTAGAGTACACCTTTTCTGTCGCTGTATGTACCGGCTACTGGACCAAATATAGGGAAAACAAACTCTGTAGAAAAAAAAGAATGGATCAATAGTCACCAAATAGCCCCCAGTGTTTGTATTTGTGTGTGTGTTTGTGTGCACTAACCTGTATCCTGGTCGCAAATTTGCTCACAGGGCTCCGTTGTCCTCTGGCCACAGTAGTCTCGGACCCACTGTGTGGACGAATTGGTCTGATAGTAGAGAGTCAGCTTGGCTGGATTTAGCCAATTAGAGACATCCAGGAAGCTGCCCATGCTCACCACAAAGCTACTTCCTGGAAAAACAAAAACAAAACAGAAGATCCAATTTAAGATCCTTTCACTTGTAATAAATAAAACAATAAAAACAAGGCTCGATTGTTTGGTGTTTTAAACGCCCCCTTTTTTTTCCCGGTTCTACTGCAAAATCAATCGGAAAGTAGCTAATTCTTTTTGTTTTCACTGTAATTTTATTTCTCACCCTGACCAAACTGAATTTAAATGAGAAAATTAAGACCTGTAATGCGTGTATTGATGGGATTTCCTTGGTAATTGCGGTGGAGGGGCTAAAAGGGTTTCACGAGTCAATCAGTAAACGCTGTGCTCATTGACGCTGACTTACCTTTCTTTCTTACTGCTCTCAGACCAATCGTTAAACTCTGATCACTGAACAAGATTATCCCTAATTGATGCCAATGAGTTTTGGTTCCAAAGGGAGCTGTGAGGAGATTGTGCTTGAGCTCTCTGGTTAACACAAAGATTCTTATACGGCTATATTTCGTGCATAAATCGCCGGGTCACGGGAGGTAAATTTTGCAGAAGCGTTTACAGTAACTATGCATTTGGTTGGCGAAGAGAATTGAAAATGCTTTTAAAAAACTGAGCTGAGACACAAAGAGAGGAATTGTGTGGGAAAAAAAATGGTCTGAGTCACATGAAAAGTTACAGGTTTCAATGCCCGGCAGTAAAATGCACAACGCTGATGAGAAATACCCAGCGAAGAAACGCTTTGCAGCAAACACGGCAATAAGATCCCAAGCCGACTCGACTATTTTTTTTTTTTTCGTGTGTGTTTTTCTTTCTTAACAAATCCCTGATAGAATAAACTACCATTTGTCTCCTCCTACACACATGAAGTCACCAGCTGCATCTTGGACAGGAAAGCGTTGCACTGGGACAGCCTGATCCACACAAAGCCNTTTTCAGAGAAGCCCAGTGAGCCACTTACATTTGGGTATAAAAAAGGTGAATTCCTCCTCATTCTTGTTCAGAACGGTAAAAAGTCAAGAGCTGAGCGAGCATTAAAGCACTTCATGATGTTTAACACTTGAAATAACTTGTTCTTTATCGTGTTCTTGATATTTACAACAAAGCTGCAAAGAAACATGCAGCAACAGAGCTAATATCGGCTGATGTTACACTTGATTCTTCAGAGTGGCATAAGGTCTCGACTGAATCTTATTGTTTTATAGATTTTGTGGCCGTTCTCACACCCATTTCTGTAGCATCAAGAAGATGCTGAACTATTCTGAATAGCTCGAATGATGGTGAAGAGAATACGCGACAGATTCAGTTGTTCTTTGCAGTTAATTATTGTATCATATTTCTGAACATGATCACTATCAACAGGCTTAAAAACGAACTAAATAAATGATTTATCTAATTATATATAATGTATTAAGATTACTGATGGGAACGCATCCTTTATCGGCCGGCCACCGCTGACACACCGTGAGTGAAAACTATACATATATGAACACACACTATTAGCGCTAATGTTATTCATTAATGCATATGGCAGCTGCAGGTCTGCTGTCACCATAGTGATAATCAGAACAGTAGTTATATTTATGTATCATGCGTGTTAGGTGCCAGGCTGTTATATGAAATGACTACAGTCGCACTTTCCAGCTCTGA
>NW_007577879.1:612111-618740 GCF_000690725.1 Stegastes partitus | reverse complement strand
ATGGATGGATGATGGATAATGGATGGATGGATGGAAGGATGGATGGATGGATGGATGATGGATGATGGATGGATGGACGGATGGACGGATGGATGGATGGATGGATGATGGATGATGGATGGATGGATGAATGGATGAATGGATGGATGGATGGATGGATGGATGATGGATGGATAATGGATGGATGGATGGATGGATGGATGGATGGATGGATGGATGGATGGATAAAAAGATCATACACGCTTATGGGTAAATAACAAAACATGACCAAATCCTGAAAACAACAACATGGATGGATGGATGATGGATGGATGGATAGATCGGTAGATGGATGGATGGATGGATGGATGGATGGATGGATGGATGGATGGATGGATGGATGGATGGATGGATGGATGGATCATACACACTTATGGGTAAATAACAAAACATAGCCAAATCCTGAAAAAAAAGCAACACATCCACACATCCCAAAAAGATGGTGTGTCGCTGCTGTTGCTGAAAATAAAGTATGCAATATCTACCAAAGCGCCAAAAGGCTAAACAACACACAGAGATCTTCAAAACAGATCCCTAAAAAGGCATCCCCCCGCAACATCAAGGCGACCAAAGGTGAGGCACAACACGGCCATTTCCTGCAGCACTGCAGTTTAGCGAACAGATCTGCCGGTGGTTTTCATTTGCTGAGAGAGCGAATAAATCTAATGGCTCACACAGCGAGGAGGCAGTTGTTAGATTATGGGCTGCTTTCTCCGAGACCTGTAAAGAAACCCCACTTGAGCGATAGAAGCATCGCTCGTTTTGCTGCGCCTAGCATGAATTGAGTGTAAGGGGGGGTAGCGGCTGAGGAGTGAAAAAAAATTAAGTTAGATTAATCTCTTTTCCATTGTTTTAGCAGCAAAGAAAGCATCGCAGTGGAAATAAATAGAAAGTTGTTTTTCTATCAAACCAGCCTCCGTCAGAAGCAGTCGGGTATACTTAGTGACGCTCGCTTTGATGTGTTATTATCCATTATTCTAAATATTTTGTGCATAATTTCTGTTATATAATGTATAAGATTAAGGCAATTCAGGTACATGGTTGGACATATATCCGAATGAATACGATTATTTCTTACTATGTATTCATAAATTATGCATTTCTTAAACTGCATTACCATATTTGGATTGTAGCTTTAATTAAGTCATTTATAACCCCTCCAACTGGATGTCAGGTAACTAAAAAAGCTCCCATTGGACTCATTAGACTGGATGTTTGACGGCATATCAGTGATTCAATTCACACTTTGTAGGGATAAAATAACAATGAATATTAAAATCTTAGTACGTCTTATCACTGGTATAGTTTTACTTGGTCTTGCTGCTCTTCGTTTTTTTCCTTTTTCTTGTTACCCACCGACAAATAAGCTTCCGTGTTGCAGTTTTTTTTGTTTACCACCTCCTGTCATGTCTACCAGAGACTCCCGTTGAGTTCACTGCTCATACTGATGCTTGACCTCATCACCTGTCTGCTCAGCTGCCTCCTATCGTTGTTTCTCCGATCTATAGAAAGTAGCGCAGAGGGCAGCTTGTGTCTTGGGTGTCAGATCATATGTATTGTAGCTGTAGTGTTGTTGTTGGTTTTTTTGTATGTGTGTGTGTGTTGTTTCCGCCTGCCTCTACCTTTCCCGATCTAACTTATATTTATATGTAGCTTGCCAGTTTGGATTTGTTTTGTTTGTTTATCTGCTGGATTTGTTTGTTTGCTCTGACTGGCTGCCTGCTGCCTGCTGCATGCCTGCCAGACAACTGGGTTAAGCCGCCTTTTATCACATCTGCTCTGCCTCAGGTGTCCGGCGTACACAAGGTAGTTTGCAGAGGGGGAAAAAAAACAGCATTAAACAGCCTGATTGCGACTCCTTCGGGATGCGACGACTTATGTTTAACCTAAAGACGAGTCTTCCTGTTGCCTCACCTGTAGACGGGCTAAAATGCAGCGTCTATCCTGAGGGTGGCACTAGAGGAACGGCATTTAAATATGTTTTTAAAAAAAAACATATATGCATATTCTTGTGTAATCATGAATATCCACAGAATATTCAAGCGATTTCAAATTTTAAAAGCTGAGAAGTGAACATGGGGTCAAATAAAGGCCGGAGTAGCAGCCAACATTAAGATGCTTCTTGTGTCTAACTGGACCGTCGGTGTTGGGAGAATAAAGGTCAGGAGGTTAACAAAATGAATCGATAATCATTTTGTGGGGACTACATGCATAATAAATACCGACCAGTCGTGTTAAGAGATATTTTGCATTCGCGCTCAAACTGACCCTTATGGAGATTGGAAATAATCCCGATTAGACCAACTGGTTAGCTTGGGTAGAACTACTTTAACTGCCTCGCCACATAAATCAGTGCAAAAAAAACCCCAACCTACTACTTAAAAATAAACTTATAAATACTTAATATTAAAAGCTTCTTTTCTTTCATTTCGCCTTAACTGATGCTCATATTGTTGTATATGGTTTTTTTTTTAAAATTCACCGTCTAACTTTTCCGTGTACCGTTTCCCGCCGTCGCATTGTGTGTGTGTGTCCACGAGCGCACAAATTGTGAGAGCGTGTGGGCGGACTAGAAATGAGGCCCCAGTGGCAAGAGCACCTGATCAACTGATATGCGAATGCGCGGCTTTCGGAGATACGGCAATCATTAGTTAAATTGCCTCGGCTCTTCACTCCCTCTTACTTCACTTAACTCCTTGCACATGTTCCATTTTGGCCTCTCCTCCCAGCAAGGTTTATGCTGTCATATCTTGCCAATACACGGACCCAATTTATAATTATCTCGCCGCCAACAAGGAATTTAAAACAGAGTCAGCGGGACAATTCTCGAAGCACTTGCCTGGGCATCCGTGCTTACATACATAATTCACCTGAATTTACATCTATTTTGCCAACGTTTTGTTTTTTATTAGCATGTAAACTGGTGCCGTCTCCTTCGCCGAGTTCATTTTGAGCGTATAGCACGCCGTCTGGTCCAGATGTTATAGGATATGTATGCAAAGGAAGTTAACCTGTTAGTGTCACATAGGCTACAACTTTTGTGTAACTGAAAAAGTGCATATTTCAGTCTACAGGAAATGCATTCTGTGCACTGAAACCGACCCCCTCCCAAAAAAAAAAAAAATCTAATCATATTTTCAGCACACTGCTCTTAATTAGTTTAATGGTTCTAAATGTCACTCAGGCATTTGTGGTGATTTTTTTTTCCTCCATTGGGAGCTTTCAGTGCGTGGGCTTTATTGTCCCGATTTTTGCTAATTTTCCTTTTTTTTTTTCCCACATGATTTTTATTTAATTTTTATTTTTTAAAGGGATGGATGTGCATCTTTTGTACTTTATCAGTCGTGCATTGAAGGGACGGGAAGGGTAGGAGGGGCCCAACGGCACTGAAAAGCACCGAAATTGAAAACCACAAACCATGGTTGAAGGGGTGGTGGGGTAGGGGGGAGATTTTAATGCAAGCCATTTGAAAATAGATACAGGGGAAAGCATGCTGAGCTGTCCCTGGTCCATTAAGCCGTTCCTCCTAACAACAAAAAACTATACAAATTGCATAATATTTTTCTGTACTCAACAACAGCGTGTAACTCCGCAGCCGTCCCTGCAGTCTGCTGCTTGAAGGACAACTGCATCCAATTATGGCTGCGAACAAACATCACAATACTGGTGGCATTATGGGTGGTGGCTATTATGATAACAAGCACCACAAATCTATGGCCTTTTCTTCGCCGACTCCAAACTCAACAACTTGAGATAGGTAAGCATGGCACATCTCACCGCAATTTATTCCAGGAGTGGTATGCTGGTTTCACAATTTCTCGTGCAGAATCTCAAGTCGGTTGGACAAGAATTTACTTTTTAAATCACAAAATGCATAAAAAAGTTCAGTAAAGCTGCTGTATGTGCGGCTAAGTTTGGATAATCCGTCAGTCTGCAAAGGTCCAACAAATATGTTGCACTTACCGTCGGCGACAAAATGCTCCGGCACATGGAGGGTAACCTTGACAGTGAGGGGGCAGGAATCCTGCGTCGCATAGACAATGGCAATGACACATGTGCTGATGGTAATCAGCGTCAGGGTGACCTTATTTAGAGGACTGTGTGGGTGGCCTGCAGGTAGAGAAAGAAGGGAGGGGAAAAAAGGTGAAGGTAAATAGTTAAACAGAGGCTCTTTTGTTTTTTATCAGGGTTCTAAACAGATGACAGGAGCATAATACACACCGGCGCATAACACAAAACGAAATCATCTACTTTTTGTACTGCTGAAAGTACATCCCCCCCCTCCTTCTCCCTTTAATCCTTGAAAATGCAGTTAATTGTACCGGTGATTTATGAATCCAACCCTGATTCCAGTCTGGGCCCTGCGCGAGTAAAAGATGACTTAGAATACCTCAGCTCCCGCACAACAGCCCAGAATCATTTACCAGCGTGATGTATGATCTTATTGCCAGTGACAGGGTTATAGATTGGTTGTTTTGGTTGCCCTTTGGCTCTGTCAGGGCTCCTATTTCCAAGCCAGGATATAGGGAATGAAATTAGCCACTTAACCTCTGTCTACTGATATTTATCATGGGAGAAAGTTGGCATGTTAAAAGGGGGAGGCTTACTGGGATGTGAGGAGGATAAGGTAGAGGAAGGGCTGGTATGGAAACAGTGCTGCTGAAGTAGATTTTTTTTTTTTACTGTTAAACATGCATTTGTGTTGAACAGGTGCAATGGAGCAAGTGGAGCAAATACAATCTTACTGTTCGATATTGGAGCAAAGTATTGGTTTCGCTTGTCGTTTTAAAAGTCAACATGAAATCTTGTGATCTCAAGGTGGTGATATTTAAGCAGCATATTGATGATCATATTAGAATTTTGAGCGACTGAGCAAAACAAGTACAACATCGCACATGTTGCCACCATGTTTGAGCTGGTTCAGTTGGTTTACCACAGATGGCTTTGGCTCTTAATCACGATCTGTCAATACACACAGGAGGCAGACTGTTGACAAAGGTGACAAACATGCCATTATTTATTTATGTATTTATTTATTTTACTGTGATCACTGACTGAAAATACAACACAGAAAAGATACATTAGCATAAAAGAACCTGCTTGACCCATCGACTCCAGATCAACTGAGTTCAGATCACTAAAACCAGATTTGTTAGCCAGCTAACTTTAACCAGATTAAGCTGGCTATCAGCAGGGCTGCCAGCCTTCACGTACTGACCATGAGAGTCATGCAATTGACACTTTTATCGACAAAATCACAACAACAATGTCACAAGTTAATAAAAAAAAGGACTCCAACAAACAGACAAGACAGCAGCACACTACAGCAGCAACAATAGTCAGCAGTGAGTTATTCAGACCACTTGGTAGCAAAGAAAGCAATATCTCTAAATCTATTATACTGTAACGTATTCCCATGCATGCTGCTTTGAGTGATCTCAGTCAGCAGCTCTTCCAATTATACACTGTTGTTGATGCATTCTTGGTTTCTATTCAAACCTCAATCCAAACTAATATAGACTCCTGCAGGCAGCTGTTTCCTGAATCCAAGAGGTTTGGTGGTTAAAAAATAAATAAATAAAATGTCTAACCCCTTGTCAATTATGTATTTTTCCAAGTTTGCTCCCCATTTTTGAAACATAACGAGGCATCCGTGTCTCCTGTTGGAAAATACATTCTTCTACTTTATTTTGCAGCCATTCCTGGGAAACATATCACATTAAATCTCAGGATTCGCAGGCTTTCAGAATATGTGTGAATAGTTTTTGGGAAGTGAGCTGCCCACTGAGCTCCCTGCACTGTGCAGGTTTGCTGCAGAAGTCAATAGCAACAGTCTACAATTCTGTGCAGAGGAACTTAAACATTCAGCTGTTGGAATTAAATGATTCATTTACTTACTCATAGGGGTTCCCCCGAGCTTCCAAAATGTAGAAGTAATGCATATTCAACAAATGGCCTGTGTTCTAGTTATAATTACTTTATCAGTGGGTCTCTCAGTCAAACAGAGCCACACTGTTGTTTCCCTCCCAAATGCAATTTCATTTTTACTCTGTCTTAAGTGCGATTTTTATCAGTCACAGATGCAATGTGCTAATGATGAAATTGATAAATCAGTAATCCCCTGCCTTACCGGAGACGGCAGAACCCGCTGAAGTTTGGCGGTAAAGCAGTTCAAGGTCAAAGCCGGGGAGACAAAGTTAGGGTAATGAACGTCCCCGTAGTGAAACGCATGTCTCGCGCTGTGATAGCATTGCGAAGGAGAAGAAGAAACAAAAGCTGTCTACAGCAAAAAGCGGCAGAGCAGACTAATCCCTGTAGAGTGTGGGTGGTGTCATTGGGCTTGTGAAGGGGTCCCTCAATTACTATAAAAGCTTACTGAGTAGACAAAAGCATGTACGCTCACGGTGGCAAACACTTACATTATGGGCGCAAACCAAACACCTGCTCCGTGCGCTCAGACACACACACACACACACACACACACACACACACACACGTAGACACACTTAAATACACTAGTGGATGTAAATCAACCATAGACGCAAGGTTTCCACTAAACAAAGTAAACACCGTTGCACTCAGAATGTATT